>NC_044054.1:12340923-12480923 GCF_902167405.1 Gadus morhua
TCTGTGTTTGGGGTGTTGTGGGAGCCGGGGAGCTGCAGTCCAACTCTTAATGAGATGCTTGGCTGCATTACAAATGCTGACGCAGTCCGGGCGCGCTGCCGCAGAGAGGCTGCGCGTGCACCGCAGCTGAACCGAGCCACCCCGGACAGCAGGGAGACAGAGACAAAAAAAAACAAAGTGCAGGAGATGATGCAGCACTGCGGCCCGGTGGCGGTGCTCAGCCACTGCACCTCCCGCCAGCGCAGCGCTGAGCGGCGGGCTGTAGGGTGGGTTCAGTGAGGTCCTCAGCGCTGATGCAGCAATGCAGTGTTCATGCAGACTCCTTCGGAAGGCGGCCACCGAGGAAAAAAGCATTCACACGCAAGATTTCTGTAAATGCCTACGTCTTCACCTAGCCTGACCCCCCCCCCCCCCCTCCTCCTCCCCCCCCCCTTTCCTCAACCCCCCCCTCCCCGCCCGTCTCGACCTCCCCAGGTGCACGGCCTGCCCCAGCCCCGGGCGCCCGGCAGCCCCGCCCCATCACGGCAGCAGCAGCAGTTCCAGCTCCACCAGCAGCAGCTGCAGCTGCAGCAGCAGCTCCAGCAGCTCCAGCAGCAGCACCACCTCCAGCTGCAGTTCCAGCATCTGGCCCAGCTGGCGCAGGGGCAGCCGCCGTCCGGCGGGGGCGGGGCGGGGTCGTCGGCGCAGACGCAGCGTGACGGCAAGCTGCTGGAGGTGATCGAACGCAAGCGCTGCCTGTGCAAGGAGATCAAAGCCCACCGCCGGCCGGAGAAGAGCTTGTGCAAGCAGGACAGCATGCCCATCCTGCCCAGCTGGAGACGGACACCTGAGCCCCGCAAGATTGGCACGCCCCCCTGCCAGAGGCCCCAGGCCGTGGTGTGGGACACTGCCATCTGAGTGGCCATGGGACGCAGCGGGGGGGGGGTGGTGGGAGGACTTTTGGAGATGGGAGGCGGCGGCGACAGTGCCGCCACCACAGAGGAAGAGGACATGGGGGGGGGGGGGGGGGGTGAGGAAAGAGGACCTTTTCTCTTGCACTTGTGTCGATGCTGGCGAGGCGTAGGGTGCAACCTTAAGATTAAAAAAAAAGCAACAGTGGCTTTGAAAGGTGTCAGGTAAAACGCCAGAGATTAAGGTCAAGTTTCTTATAGAAAAGACGGGAGGGAATTAAAATTAACAATCAGATTAAATCCAATTTCTTAGCCACTCGGTTTGTATTTGCTGTGTTCGGTCTTGGTGTGTTCTATTTGCCAATGTTTTCAATATTTATCACCACATAACGAGTAGGAGGTATATAGTGGCCTATCGACTAGTTGCCTGAAGTTCTCTCAACATTGATGTTGCCAAATATCGCTCCCGACTGCGCCCGGTACGAAGGAACCTCGGGTTCCCCTCCCGCGCTGGTACCGGCGGCGGAACACTGACGGACAGACAACAATACATTGTGCACTTAACATTTGTAGGACACCTGTTAACAAAACCCCACAAAAACAAAACACAAATGCACAATACCATCGGAAAAGGTTGAATTCCTCTGTAGGATGTCGCAGTGTGTCGTGGAGTCGTGATTGCATATACACGGAGTGTGGTAGATTGTCATTGTGGATGCAGGTGATCGTGGAGGAGGAGGAGTATCAAGCATATTTGTAATGTAAATACAATTACTTTCTCAACATCTCTGCAATTTTACAGCAATATGCTCCCTCTGTGGGGGCGATATAATTATAACTGAGATCCACTAGCCTAACATATCTTGAGACTTGAACGAGTCATATTTACTGTGTGAGTCTCTGCATGTCACATACACATGGGGGTGGAGTAATGGGGCGGGGGGGGGGGGGGGGGGGGGGGGGGGAGAAAAAAATGTGTGTACAGTTGATCATGTCTGAGTTTTACATCCATGAGCTTTTGAGTATGATCATGATATGATGTGGTTGTGTCCAAGAACAAATGTAATCCCTGAGGGTATCATGGAAAAAAGATTAAAAAAAGAATATGAAAAGTTGGCCGTTGACAGACGGCACATACAGTGCAGCACGTCCGGCCCAACCGAGAAACGTTTGGTTACGACGACGCTCAACCACTGTTGCACATTCGTGATTGTTCCACCGGCCTATAAAGAGAAAACTAACGGCGACGACAACAAGCACTGACCATCCATCCACACAGACTGTAGATCACGGTGCCACTGGTAGGACTGTGAACATGTGTCACCTCAAACAGAATGCTGGAGCAGTCTGCACAATAAACACGGTACGCGGCGTGGGGGTCGTCGCGCTACAACTGTAATGTACTGTAAATAGAGATGTACAGCTGTATTGAAAATGTAGCAAGTATCTAATTATTTCCATTTTCATACTTGTAACGAGTAAATATTATGTAGCATATACTGTATAGACTTTTTGTTTTCTAAAAGATGATGATAATTATACGTACGATTTTATCTGCTGCTGCTGCTGCCAGTCCATGCATATAGTTATAATAAATAGCGAGAGAGAGAGAGAGAGAGCGCCCATTGAATGAGGCGAGCGAGTCCAACAGTGTAATAATCAAATTTATGCAAGACTCCCTTTAAGCAGTAAAAAGGTTATCTCTTGACTTTTTCTACATTCATTTTTTTATTTTTGTGTACAGATTTCAGAATGCCCATCGTCTCAACCTTTTTGAATACTTTGCTGCTACCTTGAACTAGTATTGTTCACTGGACTTCATGCCGTTACCACCCAGTAACATTGTTTGTATTGTGGTTATCCTTCAAATTTTTTCTTTTTCTTTGTTTAGTTCAATCTTGAAACGCCAAGTTTAAGTTTTGAACTTAAAGAGTGGAGTACTTTGTACAAGTAATACACGTATTAAGGGACCTGAATGTTTCTTGGATGTCATTATTTGGATATCAGTTAGCACCAAAATGTACAGTTACACCCAGTGAAGAAAATACGTATCTAAATGTTTGGGGGTGAATTTAATTGAACTGCTCTGCCTTTTTTTTTTTTATATACAGCTGTTGATGAATAGGTGTGCATTTCCAAGCAAGAAATGTGCAAGGTGAAGAAAGTGGTCCAGTGCAATGCATGCAGAGTTTCCTTACAAAGAGAATATTCCAATGATCATTATCCAATGGGCCTATTTTTTATTTCTGATACCAAGTACTCACCTTGTGTCCCCCCCCCCCCCCCCCCCCCCCCCCCCCCCCCCCCCCCGTCAAATGATCAATATTGAAGTCTAGACATAATTCCCATAATAGTTTACAAAAGCTGTTGGTTTTGTGTGTCTACTAAAACAGTGGCCATATATGAGTGCCATATAATATATTGATATGGTAAGATACGGTGTACCTTGGAAATCACTGTAGTGCTATATTTGCATTGATATTGTCATTAAATAAATTTTATATAATGAACTTTATATAATTAACATATACAACAAATTCTTACACGTAGTGATGTTTTCCTTTCGACTGATGGTTGACGCAATTCGTAGTAACTCACAAGTAGGTTATTTATGCATTTGGTTATCTATAAGTATGTTATCCATCTAAGTAGGTTATCTATCTATTAAAATCCCCCCCCCCCCCCCACACCCCCCCAGACCTCAGGACATTGTGTGCCCATTGAAACAGCAGCAGCATAAACACGTGTTGCAATCCCCTGGTGCGCCAACGGGGGGCGCTGCTTCGCCGTTGTACCGCGATACCCATCGGTCCATTACCATGGGAACAGCGGTCTATCACTCAAAACCAGACTGCACTCCCACGTAGAGCAGGACCAAACCACTATTGCAATCTATAACACTCAGATAGGTATTGGGTTACGGTTGAACAGAACGACTCGCTGTATTTCCGAGTTCTCTCGAAGCTGTACAATGTCTGACAGGATAATTTGCCTATTAGTGCAACCAATGAGCCATGCACCAGTTGTAGCGCTACCTCCCCACCAAACACGTCGATAGGCCTGTGAACGAACTTAATAGGCTAACGCATGCAAATTGCCAATAATAACAGTAGGCCTACTAACTAACTTCAAATGTAAGATAAAGAAACAAAAATAATTGTACGGGCTGTTATAAATAGCCATATCGATAGGCCTGTGAACGAACTTGGAAACCAATGCAAACTGCCAATAATAACAGTAGGCCTACTAATACCAACTACCAACTTCAAATGTGTGATGAGGAAACAAAAATGAAATCAAAAGAACAAATGAATGCTAAAAAGCGAATTAAAGCAAATGTAAGATTTGTAATTGTGCAGGCTGTTATAAATAGCGCAGCGTAAGACGTTAAGGCGGAGGCACAAGACAGCGGTGAGGCCGGCGGTGGTGATTCGCCAGCGCTGCCGCCCCTCCGCTCCCTTCTCCTGTGAGGAGAGAGCGTGCATTGCAGTGGATTGGTCGCTGCACAATTTGGTTGGCAGCTCACCTCTCGTGCGCAGAGGATGAGAGAGCAGCTTTGCGGGGGAGGTGGGCGGGGTCCGGTGATGAGGAGGAGGAGTGGGTAAGCGCTCGGGAGGGAGGGAGGGGTTAGGTTGAGGATCTGATAGAGGAGAGAGAGGCGCATTGAGTCCTTTACCGCAGTATCACTACATTTCTGCACCACTCATCAAAACTCTGCGGCATGCAGACAAGAGCAGGGGGGAGGGCAGATACTAGATATATCCTGAGTGTAGTAGTAACACCACCTCTCACCATTTGCATCCATTTTATGTTTTTAGATAGGCTATTGTAGAAGAAGCTGAAGCAGAATTAGATTTTGTTGAACTTCCTTTCGCATTCATTTGTAACTCCAGATTCCTTTTGCGTTTCTGTTGTCCAACATTTGAAACGCTCTCTGTTATCTAGCCGATCGTTATTTTTATTACAAGAACACAGCTTTCCTCGTTGAGAATAAACCAGAACCCCATCAGACAAGATGGCAAAGGATGCAGAGAAGGGCACATGGAAGGAGTTTATATGGAACCCGCGGACCCGGGAGTTGCTGGGCAGGACTGCGAGTAGCTGGGGTAAGTCTTCTCAGCCATACCGGTAACTATACAGCAATGCAGCAAACATGTTGCCCTGCAACCCTTTTCTCCCACTAACTAATGGAAACCCCTTCAAATAGGGTAGGTATGTATCCCTGCATTCAAGAATTGAGACATCTCTGGATGTTTGTCGTTTAGAAATGATAGCCACAGCGCCTGTGTGGGTTTTTGATTGGTCGGTGTGTCTTAAAATGCAAATGCTGCATCACTTTTGAGCAAGAGGCCTGACGTTCTCTTGTCTGGATGTGTTTTTTATTAATTAAATTATTTCACCCGGGTTTCGGCGCAATGCGCCTAAGGGTGGGAGCTTTGCTGCTACATTATAAATTAGCGCCCTTATTTTGAGATTCCAAAGAAAAAACACTATTTTAGGGAACAGAAATAATCCTTATTTCCTTAGAGCCATTGATTTGAATCGTTGAACTGAGACCCATGTAAATTAAATTAAATGTTTACCTGTAGGCCCATCATGTGGCTGAATGAGTTGACACATTTTCAGGTTTAGTTCTTATGAAAATGCTCGGTCTTTTGCCTTTCCTATGGTGTGATGGTGTGCACATTGCACTGTTTGAATGACATTGGAGCATTACCGGGGGAAACGAGAGCCAAACGGTTGTTGCATCACCCCTCCAGCCCAAACCCCACCCATCCCAAGTGAGTAAATCAGTGAGGGATCTAATCCTAATCTAATGACTTCATTGGCTGTCAGTCAGGTACAGTATCAAGCCTGGATGTCAGATTCAGCACTCCAAAAGTCTGGTCCGTTTCTGTGGTCCTCTCCTCTAGAGCAGGGCCACTCACACCGAGCACTTCCATTTTGTGTAATTGACAGTTAGATGCTTAGAACGGGATATTTGGATTTCATAAATCGCTCTTTGAGAGCTGATGAATTATGAATGAACACTATCCTCCTGTTCTCCACCCACAGCAGATGGGGCAGTGACTGTGCCTACCTTAGTAAGAATCTCCCCACAATGCACCACCTAATCCAGCTCAATGCATCCCAGGTGCTTCGAGGACTAGTGGCCTCTTTAAGCCGTCTTCTAAGGCTTGTTAATTAGGCTATTTTGGTCCTAAGCCACCACATGTAGCTCTGCTATACATGGTTTCCTCGGACTTATAGCCTGAAGTGGGTACACCATAGTGTCCACTTGCCAAATAGCTTCTCTCTCCATGTCCGTGGCTAATTGCTGCCTTTGCATTATGAATTAGGCAGTGTACTTTATGATATAGCGTGCGATCAAGGGTTATTCGGATATGGAAACATTTGCTGTATGGAAATTATTATTATATTATTATTATGGGGACACTGCATTAATAGCCCCGCAGTGGTCGTCCATTTTGCAACATCAGTTGCAATAGCAATAGCTAAAGGCAATTATTAACATGTGTATGTGTTCTACAAGTAGTAGATCAAAACAATGAACTCATACGTTTTTTAAATCAGAACAGATTCCCTATTACAGTTATGAGGACACATAATGAGGTCCAGCTGATCAGCTAGTGGTTAGCTCTCTTCTGTCTTTTATTCTCCTCTACAGAGTTCAAACCTCTCTTTGATCAGCCTGTGTTCTACAAAGTAAATTGGAACCCTGTCATCCTAATTAATTGTGAAAGGGAACAGACACCTTCCGCCATTGTACAGAACTGACGAACAGGCCTGGCTCTGGCCCTGCCTCTGGCTCGTTTGTTCCTCCACTTCCCCCATTGAAGGCAGGGGGTAACAGAGACGCTTCCACGTCCGTCAGCAGTCCAACCCCAGGCGGACAGACACCCATCTCTCTCAGGCGGGGAAGCCATCCTACCTGCATTCTCAACCCCCCCCCCCCCCCCCCATTCTCGCTACACCCCTCCCTCCCTCCACCCATCACCCTGGACGGTGTCTTGCCCAGGTGGCGCTTGTAGGGCGCTACCCCTTGGACGATTCAAAGTGTTATTTTCTGCTAAAAGGGTTGAGCTGCTTCCACCGCAGGGTGGGGGCGCATGGGCGTGGATGGGGAGGAGGGTGCAGTGAAACAGCTCGCTAGACAATGCAGCAGCTGTAGTAGACGTTTGGACTGCCAGCACCGTTGCAAGACATCCACCGTCAAAGGCGGTGCCCTCTATACTAATAAAGACGCATTACAGTAGTCAAAGCCAACAGGTTTTATTGGTCAAATGCACAGTGTAACCCAGGGTCGTTCCGAAATAGGAAATTCCTTGTGTCATGTCAAGCAACTAATTCATAGAGGAAAGACTTTTCTCTCGCGCACACACAAGGCACACTTTCTCGCACGCACATACTCGTTCACACTCGAGCGTTTCTGTTGTGTAATGGAATCCGGCAGAGGGCCTTCCCGTGACATTGGTGTAATGGATTCCTGTAAACCCGGGCTAAGCTGGGAGGCCTTGCCAGTGCTCCAGAGGCCCCGCTGGTGGTGTCAGGTGTAGGGAGGGTGTGAGCTCGACACGGGAGGTCACCCGACATAGCACCCAGCCCCTGGGACACCGCACTGCACCCCCGGCACTGCCGTCGGACGATGAACGCGGTGGGTGTGGGCGAGCCACTGCAGCTCTCTGCAGGTTCATGTTCATGCGGGTGACAAAAACAGGACGGTGCTTGTATGCATTCCTTAATTGGTATTACGTGATCTACATTAATATAATTATTCTCAAAGTGAGCGGTGGACGGTTTTTTGCAGACCATCCAGCCTCCATAATTAAACAGGAAGAGGAAGTCTGTTACTTGGATCACGGCAACAGTTGTACGCCTGCCAGTAATCCTGTGACCCCCCGGCCTAATCTCCGGGCGGTCCTGCTGCTCCTGCCCCTTCTCTGGCTCCGTCTGTTGCCCTCTTTACCACGGCTTGGTACCGCCGCCATTGTGGCTGAAACCTGATCATTAAATCGGACTGCCAATTATCCAATGCTGGCCTAGGTCCACCGTGATGGCTGGCCTGATGGGCATTGTCCTCGCTTCTCTCCAATTTAGTATGGTATGAAAATGCAAAACAAAGTGTAGGTGAACGAGAGGGGTGTGATCGAACGGTGAAAGGCTTAGCTCGCGTGCTCGCGGTCCATGAGGGAGACAAACTGGCGCCCGGCCACCCTGTTGGATCGGGGGAGAGGCGGCCAAAGCACTCAGACCATAAATCCAAACCCCACTTCCGTTACTTTATTTCCAAATAGCTTTTCTTTTGGCTTGGTCCCATAATTGAAGTACTATTTCCCCATTGCATTAATCTAATATTGATTTGAAAGGATTTCCCCATTTTGAAATTCCAATCATGTCTTTTATATGTTGTTCATATATTATTTCAGACATTCTTTTAGAACAATTACTTCACAACGTATTATTTACATCATGAGTAATGTCTTTTAATACATGTTAATGTATAAAATTGAATTGTGTAATTTTATAATGAAATAATGGGGAAGTTTGCGAACAATGATAAAAAACCATACAAATATATACATATATTTGTATTTGTGTCATATATATATATATATATATATATATATATATATATATATATATATATATATATACTGCAACCTTCTAGCTTTTAATAGCAACCAAATTCAGAATAACCCGAATATGAAATATAAGATAAACAACTATTTTGTATATCATCTCAGATAAATGCGCTCATTTCCGGCTCAATATATTTGTTTCGCAACAATCGACAGTAGACCTTGCAGGACACTATGATCTCTCTATCTCAGTAAAGCTCCTTATTCTTGAAACTTTGCTTGCTTTACCCCAAGTTTAACGGACATCCCTGTGTCTCCTGTTCTTCTCCTTCACCTCGCAGGTCTCATCCTCCTCTTCTACCTTGTGTTCTACATCTTCCTGGCCGGTATGTTTGCGCTCACCATGTACGTGATGCTGCAGACCTTGGACGACCACAAACCCACCTGGCAGGATCGACTCGCCACACCAGGTAGACCTGTCCCTCCACTCGTCAGGTGGACTCGTCTCCACTCGTCTGACCAACGACTTACCGAGTAGATTCTCCACTCTTCTTGACTGTAAACTAAAAGTGACCCAGGATGGTTTAGTGTCGGTGGAGTGTTTGATTCTTAGTCGAAAGGTTCCGGGTTCGATCCCGACTGTCTACCTGCAGGCAGCCTTGAGCTAAGGTGCCCTATTCCTTACCTGCTGGTCAATGACTGCAGGGAACATGTACACAATGAACACAGATACAGATGCATGTCTAAAAGGAAAGAAGATGATGCAGTGTTTCTGACAACCTACCACCACCCCCACCACCACCACCACCTCCTCCTCCTCCTCTGCTCTCTTTTCGATGTCTGCGTTTGGTTTGTTATCCCCAGGCATGATGATCCGGCCAAAAGGGGTGGAGGCTTTGGAGATCATCTACAACACCCACGATACAGAGAGCTGGGACCTGTACGCACAGGCCCTCGACAAGTTCCTTGGACGTGAGTCTGGCTTACGTCTCATTGGTCAAATGCACAGTCTAACACATTCTGGACGTCATTCTTGTCACTGAAACCCTTGCGGTAATGCAGGGTTCGGGACAATATAATATACAATATATTTATCAAATAAAATAGACATATATGAATAGAATGAAACAAAATAGAAACCAAGTATCTAAAGCTAACAAAATGGCCCCCGGTGTTTCTGTGCAGCCTACAACAACTCCGTCCAGTCCCAGAAGAACGACGTGTGCGACCCGGACCAGTACAACTTCCAGAACGACATGGACGAGGTGAAGAACAACCCCAAGCGCTCCTGTCAGTTCAACCGCACCGTGCTGGAAGACTGTTCTGGAATCCAGGACCGTTACTATGGATACCAGGAAGGAACGCCATGCATCATCATCAAGCTCAATCGGGTAAGAGGGAAAGAGGAGTGGGAAAAGAAAAAAAAAGAAAAAAAGAGAGGGTGGGTGGGGGGGGGGGGGGGGGGGGGCTTAGGAAGAGGATGCTGTTGCTAGGAGACGTGGAGTAACCCTCACACTGAACCAATTGCATGTGGTTCATGTGTAAAAAAAGAAAGAAAAAAAAGGGTCATGCTAAAAATAAAAGGATGTCAACGACATGAGATTAATCAGTGCAGTCTTGTGTTTTGTAGTCCATGGATTCATGGAGCTGTGATCAGTTCATTAGAGCATCGTTACCCAGGGGTCGGCCTAACGCCTGCTGGTGATTCCTCCTCTGCAGGTAATCGGGCTCCTACCAGGCAAGGACGGCATGGCGCCGTCCGTCAAATGTGGAGCTAAGGTAAACCTTTTGAAAACGAATACTTGCGGAAAATAGGCGCTCGGGTTCATAAGCCCCGTGCATTTAACCCCACCACCGTGATCATTCATCCTCGTCAACACCGTGTTCCTCCTCAGTGTCTGTCGAGATTTATTCATTTCAAGATTTTATTTTCATGCAACTGTTTTTTTTTACATGCGTCATAACCTCGCCACTGTATGTGTCCGCCTCTTCTCTCTTCTTCTGTGGTGTTGTTAATGTATCAGCGGTACAAAATTGGGAAAGATGAATGGGTAAGAGGGATAAAAGCGTACTTGTTCTAGTTGTGATGCAATACTAGTACGTGTCTTAGCCTTAGTAGAGTATGTCTGGTAGGTATGCTGCTCTCACTCACTCACCCCTCACTCACTCATTCTCACACCTTCATATATTATCTTTAGAATATTTATCTGTGTAATATAATAATAACCTTTCTTTTCGGTCATCAATCGTCACATTTTGAGTAACTTTCGGTTGTGGGCACAACAGAGAGAAGACAATGATAAGATCGGAGAGATGCAGTACTTCCCCCCCAACGGCACTTTCAACCTCATGTACTACCCTTACTACGGCAAGAAAGCTCAGGTGAGACCACCTAATTCCACCAAATATGCCTCTTCTTCTATTTTAATTCTACAATTCAAACGATAGAAAATGTAGTTTCTTTCATTATCTTGACCCTCCTCAAATCAAGATCATTTATCTCAAGGCGTTATCCTTGAGCTAATGGTAATTTTCTCTAACAAAACCAATACCGCCTTGAATGTGAGGAGGTGGATTTGCTCAACTTATTGCTGTTCTTGCGCTGTTCCAGGTGAACTACTCTCAGCCACTGGTGGCCATCAAGTTCCTCAACATCACCACCAACGAAGACGTTAACATTGAGTGCAAGATCATCTCAAACAACATCCCTGTAGGGAGTATCAGAGACAAGTTCGCTGGAAGGGTGTCCTTCAAGTTGAGGATCAACACTGTCACTGTCTAGGTCCACCGTTTCCTCTCTCTCTTTATCCCTCCCTCGCTCTTACCTCTCTATCCTTCGCTCTCTCTTTTTCCTGAGAATGCCCCTCTAATTCCACCCTCCTCTGCAACAACGTGCACGTACTGAAACACATCACGATATTTCCACCCTCGGTTTGGTAGAAACCAGTTTACAACCCTCTTCTTCCCCCACAATCACTCCCCCCCCCCCCCATGCACACACAAACCAACACACATACACATACACAAGCGCACGCACACTAACACACACACACACACACACACACACACACACACACACACACACACACACACACACACACACACACACACACACACACACACACACACACACACACCTACCTACCGACCTGGGGTTGTGGTGGGAATGGGTGACACCCCAGCTACAAAGGGGGTCCAGTCATTTCTTTCTGTCTTTGAGCTTTGGGACCATTTTCTTTTTCTTTCTTTAAATCAGTTTGAGGTGACATATTTATACTGCATGAAAATGATAGGGGATACAGAGGACGGGAAGGGAAACAAGTGTGTGTGTTGGTGTGTGCGTGTGTAACTTTTCTGAGTGTCCGCATAACAAGGACGAGCACTATCACCACCAACACCTCCATCACCACGCTACTTTGACTCCCTTCTCCGTCACCTCCGTATAGAGTATCCCGTATTTATGAGTGCACACACAACAATACAGAGTGTCTATTTATATGATATCATAATCTTCTATCGGTACGTCTGTTTTTTGGTTTGCACTCAAAATGAACGAAAATACCAAAACCCACCAAAAAAAAGACTACAAAACGACCCAACAGAAACCGTCTCGATGAGATATCGTCTGAACGGGTGGATGCAGAGACGAAGCGATTTTGCATGCGTGCATCGTCATATGGGTTCTCTTGAAGGCACAACCGAATCACCCCACCCCCCTCCCCCTCCCCCTCCCGATGCCACCGCCTCCCTGCTGAGCGTGCACTGACCGCTGCCCACCAGGAGCCCCCCCCCCCCCCCCACACACACTGCCTTAACGCAGTGTATCTGGAGAAAACACACTCACCACACCGACCGACCGACTCGCAGCCACACAGCCACTGAGCGCTTGAATAATGAATAAGCACTTCCGACAGCCAGAGCTAGATCTCCAAACCTTTAAAAACAAACCTGTGTGTGTGTGTGTGTGTGTGTGTGTGTGTGTGTGTGTGTGTGTGTGTGTGTGTGTGTGTGTGTGTGTGTGTGCGTGTGCGTGCGTGCGTGTTTGTGTGTGTGTGTGTGTGTTTGGGCGCATGTATTTGCGCATTAAGTGTGTCGCCATGTGTTTCTTTCCATTCCCGAAGACCCATTTCACATTGTAGGCCGGGATGTTGCATGCGATGTGCAATACTCGAATAATCAACCAAGATTTACCATGAATACATCATCACAGTCAATGGGTATAGAAGTAAGGTATCTTTTGTTATGTGTTTAATTTTTGGCTTGAGAATAGCTTTATAAAATACGTGAGGCATGTGGTTTAGTTTGCTGGCAATCACTGCAACACCAACCCATTATAAATGAATCAAAGTCATAGGGGCATGATATTTACACCACCAGAGATTTTTAAATAACTCTTAAACTTTATTCGTGTTTGTAACCGAACAGCGAACCGGAACCGCTTGAATCACTTCAGCGATGCCCCCTAAAACTTGTATTCATTTAGTGCCTAAAGCCAGAAAGCCATGCTTGCTAGTTTATAACTTATCTTTAAGAGACGCTACCGTATTTGAACCGCTTGGTTCCATATGATCGTAGGCTCACATCAAAATAACAGTATTTTATTTATAGAAGAAAGAGCATACCTCTTGGATACTGAGGGTTTATTTGTGTTATCATATATAGTGCTAGGTTTGGTTTGTTTTTCCAAGTATTGCATCATTTCACATCTGTACATATCAGAAATGGATGGCATGTGTTTTTTTTTATTGATTTGCACTGCAAACGTTTTCTTTTCGTTGTGAGGAGGCGTTGCAAAATAATCATTGTACAGTTGTGTGAGGGAGGGACAGCAATGTGTGTCTGTTTGCTTGACGTTTGTCATATCTTCCAGAGTCATTGTCTAGCTCTAGCATATCATATTTATGGATATGCATTTCCCTCAAAAGTCACACTAGTGTTTAAATTCGTAGGGCAGTGTTTCAAAGTGTTGTATAGATAGCTAGCTAGCTTAATCAAAATTTGACCATAATTGAAACTGACAGAAGAATCATCATCTTTGGTTGATTAAATTAAATTCGGTTGGTGGTAGGCTGGCTGTCGCTATACTGCTCCGTGACTCAAGAGCTGCCGGAGAGCGACCAATATCGACGTCTTGATCATTGTCCAGGCATTGCATGACGAGCAGAGCACCTGTTGACCTTGGTTGGGGACGCTTAGCGTTCTGGGCTAATGTCGGACCAGGCGCTTTATCTTGGGCATGGCTGTGACCTTGTGCTGGTGCTACCGTGATCCGACCATGTCACGGTAACTGACCGTAGGAACACACACATCTGTTCACTCTTGGCTCGATTTCCATTTTTTTAGACTTAATAGGAGTTTTTTGTCATTATGCTCTTGTGTGAATGGCAACCCAATGATCAAGAGTTCATGTGTTGGAAGACAACACAGCTACCGGAAACAATTTATCAGTTGCGTTTGTCTAAAAACTTTCCATGACGTTAATTGGATGTGTAAAATGTTTAGTTTTTTTTTCTCTTGGTAGATTTGTTACAAACCGTCCACCCCCTTTCATTTGGCTTTCCTACAACATTTACCTAATTTCGCGGTAATCTCTTAATCTGGTCAGATAATCCAGAACAGGCACACTGAGGTCCTTTATCCCTGTCTTTGCCGCTTCTCCTTGTTTCAAGGCCCCATGTTCCAGCCCTGTCCTTTTTCCTCAATGTTTTTAATTCGATTAAAGTTGCTATGTATAATTTACTACAGATTAACAGTTTTCAGTGAGCCATTGAAAATATTCTAAATCAAACGCATTTTATTTATTTAATTGGACATTCTCCTTTTAATCATGCAAAGATTGTCCAAAACCACCCATTGCCATCGACCAAAGACACTAGCGACGTGACCATACAATATCCAGTTACTGTTGAATTGATCCATTAAAAATCCTTTTATGCATTGATATATTAAAAACAGATCCTATCCAAGGTCTCCGGGTTCAAGACTAGGTGACAGTTGGATGCTAGTGATTCCTTTACCACCAGGCCTCCTCTAATGTAATGTATCGCACAAAAGAAATAGGTTTCACTAAAAGACAACAGTGCCTCCTGGTGGACAGATTGCATTGTTCCCAGTGTCACAGAATGGTATCTCCTGTTATCTCCGTTTATCCGTACACATTTTCGACGATATTCTGGAGACGTCCTCAAAAAGCAATATATCTATTTCTTGTGTGGCTGTATAATGTATTTATTAAAAAGGATGTTACAAATTTAGCATAACTTGAAACATAAAACGCAAGAAAGAGAAAGTCAAGAGCTCTGAATATTGCATAGACATATAAATCATGTTTGCCAATGCGCATTTCAAGATAACATTTCAGAAAATATCGTTTTATTTAAAAATATATATTTTTATTGCTATTTTGTTGTAAAGAGATGGGAATGTATACGATTGGTCTGTATTATTACATGGGGGTATGTTATTACCTATTCAGAATGTTTAATTCAACAAAGTAAAGAGTTAATACCTGCTATTTGAAAGTCGAAGAGTATTTTGTAAATCCATCGCCCCCTCCCCCCCTCCCCCTCATCATTTCAATTCTCAATCTCACTTTGTATAATTTGCAAACTTTACATATAGGCTTTGACTATTTGCAGTGAAAGGTCAGTGCATACTCCTACGGGTAGACATGGCACAGGTGTTTCTCTGGTTTTATCGGACCAGAAGAATACATTTAACCCTTCTGGTTTCTCAGAAACAACAAAATGTTTACATTTCTAAACACACAAAACTATGAAAATCATTTTAAGTACAGC
Source organism: Gadus morhua (assembly GCF_902167405.1). Lineage (NCBI taxonomy): Eukaryota > Metazoa > Chordata > Actinopteri > Gadiformes > Gadidae > Gadus > Gadus morhua. The sequence goes on from NC_044054.1 coordinate 12,356,191, forward strand.
ACATACAGTAACCACTATAAAGGTGCAGATAATTACAGAGTTGTTTTGTTTTAAACGAATAAACCCCTAAATTGTTCCCCAACCCGCCTTCGCCCTTCTTAAGAACTGAATCCATACCTTCATTTGCCCCTTTGGATGTGGTGCAAAGATCTTAAGTGAACAAGAAAGATTACATTTAAAGGGATTGGTTTGGCTGATTTGACCCAAGCCTCCAGTAATTATATTCTCTTTGTGTCTTTATTTTGCTGTTACTGTATGTATATTTTTGCTTATGTTTACTGAAAAAAGATAGAGAAAACAATAAATGTCATTTAAGGGAACTCATCAACGAGTGTGTTTATTTACCTGTGACCCTTTTCTTAATATAATTTAAATTTAGTGTGTGCAAGAATGTGTCCAACATATGGGCCGAGCAAGCTCTTACATTTCTGCCAAATATGTGCACATTCCAATAAATGTATTTAAAATGCCTACTTTGGATCTTGTGGGAGGATGCCACGTTCAGTGGGAATGCTGTGTAGTAAACTGATGTCACCCACCCACCTACATGTTATCATCTGACACAGATCAGGGCTGGCAGGGTTAGAGTCCAATCTATCTCTTGATTGCAGCTTATCTCGGACAGCACAAATGAAAATCCAATCTATGGAGTAGTTGGAATAACTGTAAGGTTTGTACGTGGTTACCTCCATGTAAGTCACTTTCACTATAGCCTTCTAATGGCTCGCTGACTTGATTAGGGCCTAACTGTAGGCCTTCCTAACCTTCCCCTCACTCTTCTGTACCCCATGGTTGTTGCCTCTCGCTCTGTCTCTGACCCCACTGCCCTGTCTCTAACTCTATCCCTAGCTCTGTCTCTAGCTCTACCCCTAGCTCTATCCCTAGCTCTGTCTCTAGCTCTGTCTCTAGCTCTATCCCTAGCTCTGTCTCCATCTCTATCCCTAGCTCTGTCTCTAGCTCTACCCCTAGCTCTATCCCTAGCTCTGTCTCTAGCTCTACCCCTAGCTCTATCCCTAGCTCTGTCTCTAGCTCTGTCTCTAGCACTATCCCTAGCTCTGTCTCTAGCTCTACCCCTAGCTCTGTCTCTAGCTCTGTCTCCATCTCTATCCCTAGCTCTGTCTCCATCTCTATCTCTAGCTCTGTCTCTAGCTCTACCCCTAGCTCTGTCTCTAGCGCTTTCCCTTGCTCTATCCCTAGCTCTGTCTCTGGCTCTTTCCCTAGCTCTGTCCCGCCCAATGCTCTGTCTCTATCTCTATCTCAATCTCTAACTCTCTCTAGCTATGTCTCTAGCTCTGTCTCTAGCTCTATCTTTAGCACTGTTCCTAAACCCATTGCTCCGTCTCTAGCGCCATCCCTAGCTGTGTCTCTAGCCCTATCCCTTGCCTCGCCAAATGCTGTGTCCCTAGCTCTGTCCCTGACACCATTGCTCTGTCCCTGCCCAGCACTCTGTATCTAGCTCCATCTCTAGCTCTGTCCCTGACCATTTCTCTGTCTCCAGCTCTTTCTCTAGCTCTGTCCATGACCAGCGCTCTTCCTCTTGCTCTATCCCTCACCGCTGTGCTCTCTCTAGCTCTAGCTCTGTCTCTATCAATATCTAGCTCTGTCCCTGACCAGTGCTCTGTCTCTGTCTCTATCCATAGCTCTGTCTCTAGATCTATCTACAGCTCTTTCCCTGACCACAGTTCTGTCTCTAGCTCTATCTCTAGCTCTATCTATAGCTCTGTCTCTAGCTCTATCTCTAGCTCTATCTATAGCTCTGTCTCTAGCTCTGTCCCTGACCACAGAGCTCTAGTATGGCTCTATCTATAGCTCTGTCTCTAGCTCTGTATCTAGCTCTATCTATAGCTCTGTATAGCTCTATCTCTGTAGAGGTAGACCAGCACTTTTTTGCTCTATCTCCATATCTAGCTCTGTTCCTGACCAGTGCTCTATCTCTGTCTCTATCTCTATCTCTGTCCCTGCCCCAGCAGCCTTCAGAGTGCCTTGGAAAGCTGGGGCAGGGAAGGAGTCCTGGAGGAGAGGAGATAATCTAGCATTAGAGGTATTTGTGGGTTGAAAATAGTCTGAAAGCACCGGTGGCCGACGGCAGCGGGACACGCCATGCTCGCCCGGTTGAACTCGACGCAGGCCTGCCGTGGCACGCGGGCCACCTGACGAGGTTGTCCCAAAAGGACTGATCTGCATTGGCAGTTGTCTCATGTCGTTTATTTTGATGAGAGCAGGTTGATCGTTAAATCTGATTCGATTTTTATATTTCTCATGGACAAATGTTTGCTGACTGAAAATAGTGATATGTTTCCATTACACGGTTGGTCTGGCACAGAAACGTAGGGGATATTAATCGCATGTCATAGATCTGATTATCTCTCAAACGTTGCGTAAGTAAAGATTGTGCGTTGTGAAAGCTGATTATACCTGCTGAAGGATAAAGGCTATCACGTGAGATGCATGCTAGCAGTTCAGAGACAATCAATGAGACCAAACTTTACATTGATGATTGTGATTTGTTTTATCTGACAGATAATTTTTTTATTCAAACGTCATAAAAATCTTTTCACAATGTAAAATCTATTATAGAAATATTCTAAGATGGTTACATTCATAATTTTCACCCAAAAATAAAATTAAATCAGTCTTTTATAAAATATATTTCAATAAATCCATATTTTCCTATTTATAGATAATTTAAGGCAAAAATGCTTAGGTATACACCAAGTGGGACTGTTTTCAATGATTAATTCATATAAATAAATTATAGTTGTCTTTCAGCAAACTTTCTTTTCAATATATAAAATATTAAGACAGTGTGTCTACCTCACATAAGGAGGTAATGTCGAGTGCAGAGGAATGTTACAATTGAAACGTAAATACGTCTAGGGCATTAGTTGATTGTTCCCGCTACAGTTTGGTTGGGAAGAAAACAAGTCCTCTAGATTTGGCACCTGGGGTGGTAAACCCTGTATTTGGCAGAAGGTCCTCAAATGAAGTAGTCAGCACGCGGTAGATCCTGGCGTGGAGGGGTCGCCTACCACGGAAGCTGCGGTTAGTCTCTTAATCTCTCTGCTGCCTGGCCCCGGGGCACTAGGGCAGGTCCAGCATCAGGTTGTCCTCCAGGATCCCCTGAGTCCTGTCGTACACCTGCGCGATGGCCGCCACGACGCGGAGCAGCAGTCTGCTCAGCTCCTCCTGGTTCTGGACGCAGACCAGCCGGTAGAAGAAGCCGCGCTCCGGCAGCGCGATGAAGGCCAGCTCGGCGGCGCGCCGGACGAACCAGGTGTGGTGGTGCGCCAGCGTGCTCTGGTAGGCCTCGCGGCACAGCTCCGACGGGCTCCGCAGGCGGCCGCTGGTGCCGCTGGCCGGCGTCTCGGCCAGCTTCTCCAGGAAGAGCCGGAGCCAGTCCAGGGCGCGGTGCAGGCGGAGCAGGGTGCGGCAGCCCGAGTCGCTGGTCTGATGGAAGTCCACCAGGCCGCTCTGCAGCTCCACCTGGATCATGGAGCGCACCGAGCGGTAGGCGCCGCGGTCGTCGGCCCCCGAGGTGCCGGCGAACCGGGCCGGCGGGTGGTCCGGACGGAGCTCGGCCTCCGGACCCTCCTCTACCGCCAGGGCCAGCTGGCGGATCAGGGTGGTCTTGGTCTCGATCTCGTTGGATATTAACCCGACCATAGGGCCGAGAGCCTCCATGAACCTACAACACAGAAACAACCGGGTCAGACACTCTACAACCTCCTCGAACCTACAACACAGAACCAACCGGGTCAGACACTTTACAACCTCCTCGAACCTACAACACAGAACCAACCAACAGGTAAGACACTTACCTTCCTGTTCAAGGTTTAAATCCAGTATACCAGGTAAAAAGGTTCTCTCGGTTTTCTAAGAGTGAACCAATTTCAGAAGCAGAATTGATACTTTATTAACCCCCGTGTGGAAAGGATTTCTCTGCATTTGAGCCATCCTAGCCTGCTAGGAGCAGTGGGCTTCCCGCCGGTTACACAGTGTAGTGCCCGGGGTCAAACTCCTAGCTTTTGTGCCTTGCCTTTGTTACAGGCAGTTTTGGCCCTGCTCTGTGGCCGTGTTCTCTTAACACGCTTAACACGTCTTAACACGTTTTCATGCTGTGCTTTTGTGTGCGTGTTCCCACCTGACTAGCTCATCCCAGCTGGAGAGATACGGCTGCAGCATGATGTCCGAGCGCGAGGCCGAGGCATCCTGCAGGTGAGAGAGCAGGGCGGACACCTGGAAGGTCTGGCCCGGACACCCCTCCTGTCGCAATGGGCCCTCTGCCTCCCCAGACCCACTTCTGTTGGTCAACTGGTTGAGCTGGAAACGAGAGGCAGAGAGAGGGGAGACACAGAGAAAGGGGAGGGAGAAAGAGCATTTGCAAGTCAGGGGGAGGCCGAGAGACACTGGAGTCAAACCAACAGCTTTGAGTCAGGAAAGAAACACCAGAGAAATCTGCTCTTCAATGAAGGGAGCATACTTTGAGAAGTCTCTTACATTGTTTACCTGGTTGTAACTCTTCAAGCAGGAGTCCCAGTGGTAGTCCAGGCCTCCCTCTGTAGGAAACGAGTCAACAAGGGAAGCGGGGGGTCAGAAGAGATAGCAGGAATCCAATATGTACAAAAGAAGCAGATGCAAATATAGTATATGTGTTTGCAGTGCAGGATGCTACAACCTGTGGACTTGCGAGCACAGTCTTCCAGCATTGACAATGTATTATTATATATAGATCTCTTTCAATACCGATTTTAAAATGTAAAGTTTATCCAAATAATACAATGTTGCAGTTACTACTTTATCTGTTGAATTATAAAGAGGAAATCTAAATGCACCCATATGGTTTTAAGAATAATAAATTGATTTAGACATAAGATACATGATTATGTGTTGCATAAACATGTTAAACATTAAAAAAAAGCAACCACCCTATAAAGGTAAAGACCTCCATTTTGAGTGTTTAAAGCAATATATACAGAATCTACATTTTCGATAATCCATTCATTTGAAACTCCTCATAGGACCTCTCGGGTAATCCATTGCTATTTTCCAATAATTATACCGCAAACACAAACCTCTCACCTCTTTATCTTTGAGATTGTGTGGACAAAGCAACGCAGCAAAGATGTTAAACGGCAGGCTGTCAAACAGCAAAGACTCAGGAGCGTGTGAACTACAGACCTCTGACTCATTGTTATTTATTTTGCTGGGTTGCTGGGAAAATTAGTACTTTAGAATTTGGTACAATAACCAAATGAGCTGTGGGCCCTCAACCGATATGGAAACTATCTCTATTGTCAAAGAAGTTTAGAATGAAACAAGAGTCATCTGTTTGTACAGATGGATTGGATTGGAAGAAACACACACACAAATTGCATCCACAAATGCAGTAGGCTTGATGGCATCAACTATAACCGTTCAAGCTATGTGCCAGATAATCCTGTATTGTTTTAAGATATCTTGAGAGAGAGAAACAAGGCACAAATAACCAGATTTTTGAGGACAGAACCTGCATTTTAGTTTGGGTCGCACAGATCCTTCGATTCTAAAGGAGATGACTAGATACAGGCGGACTTTAGCATCATATCTACAATCGATTGGTTGCGTTTGTTCCCAGTCTTGTTGCTATCAACTGCCTGCTGACATTGCATGCCCTTGTCAGTCCCAATCTTGTCACTGCTATCTGTAACCCTGTTAGTATCTAGTTCTGAAAGGTTCTACAGAAATCAGTACTGGCCGTAAGACATGCCTGCAGCTTTGTTCTCATTCTTTGAAGTGTGTTGGTCTTCTGTTCTGCTGTTCATTGCAGTCACAAATGCTCATTGATTTGATCCATCGGACTACATGAACAGTATGATTTGTTGTACCGTGTGGATGCGGTCATATGTTGTACCATGTGAATGATTCTGTATTTCATTGTGCCTGTAGGGATTATGAGACTTAATGAGGAGATGGAGCTGTTGTTTGTTAAATACCTGTAGCCATTCAGCATTTTAGGTGCTAAACCTGAGTTTCCAGACTAGGGCCTGCCTTCATACCATACACATGACTCAAACCATCACAGTTTCTGTTTAAGCCTCTGAGATTGCAATGCTAATCAATCCCTTTGACAGTATCTTCATCTTATATGATTCATTAGGGTATCCACAATGGATTCCATCCCTTTCAGTTATCAGTGCATTTTAAATAATATCCTCATTCTTCATGAATGACTAAATGTTTATTGGACATTCAACTATTCAAATTAGTCAGTCAGTATGCAAAGGTCCTCTCCAAATCTGGTATGACTTAAACCTGTCATTGTCTAAATAACACCGGGATTCCGGCTCAATCCCAGCTCAGTGTGCAGACGTACACTGCTCTTTAAGGACAATTATTTCACCACAATGCTCCTCACACATGACACAAATTAAATGATAGCATCAGGGTTTAAAATGTGAATTCCTCTGCCACTGAATGATAGACATTGTCCGTAAAAAAAAACACCTCACAAACAGCACACAGTGATGCTGGCTATCATGGATCTGTGAGCCGCTCAGCCCACCACGCGCTAAACCCCACTAGTTCCTGGAGCCGAACATGTGACACATTCCCAACCTACACTCAATACACTCCAGGCAGAGAAGCCTTGAGCAGATGCACAGCGCTGACACACTCAATCACTCACTCCCTCGCATACACGGACGTGAACACGGACACGGACACACAAAACACAAGGATGCAGACAAAACAAACGAGACCCCCATACACACAGGAACACGTGCCGGTTACCCCAAGTATGGGGGTTATAGGGGTGGGGGGGGGAGGGGGGTGGTGGGGGGTTGGGGGTCGGTGGTCGGGGGGAGTACTCACGTAGCCACAAGCAGCCGAGGAACAGCAGCAGAATGACGATCGCGGCGGCAGCCTTGCTCTTCACACCCATGTCCTCGCTCTCCTCTCCCTGCCGCGGCTGCATTCAGTCCCCCTTGGATCCCTTCTCCTTCTCTCTCTCTCTCCGTCTCCTTATCTGGCTCTGTTCTGTGTGTGTATGTGTGTGTCTCTCTCTCTCTCTCTCCCTCCCTCTCTCTCTGGTTTCACATCAGATTTCCTGGAGTTCCTTGCACTGGCTGTCACACCACAATTACTCCGGATTGGTCCCCGGCTTCAAACCCACCCCACTCTACCGTCCCCCCCGCCACCCAGACTCCACCACCCCTCCTCTGCCCCCCCCCCCTTTTCCTCTCACTTCTCTCGCTGTTACTCCTCCCCGATTCTCAGCGACATACGCACATGCGGTCCCACACGGTCGCTCACCACACTCACTCGCAGACAGACGCAAAAGGAAGAAGAAGGGAATAGTTGTCTCCTTCTCCTTCTGAATGAAGAAGCCCAGGAGACCCAACCCTCCCCCCGCTGGGTCTGCACTTGCAGCTACTTTTTGGTTGATGATTGTCGTTGTCATTCATTGATTGATTGTCTTCTATATATAAACACACACACACACACACACACACACACACACACACACACACACACACACACACACACACACACACACACACACACACACACACACTCTTGCTTGTTTGTCCTGGATTTTGCTGAGTTGCTCAACGCGAGGGTTCAGAGATTACCGCCGCTGGCTGATACTGGGGAACACCAGCCCTTGTCCTGAAAACTGGTAACCCCCTTTGCCTTGAAACATCTCCAATATATACCAGTTATATGGCTGGCCAGAGTAAACACTTGGTCCTGCTTCTCCTCCCACTCTCACCCCTGGCTTTCCCCCTCCCTCTCCCCTCTCTCTCTATCTCTCTCTCAGGGTTTCTCTTTCCCATAAACACTCACACACACACGCACACGCACACGCACACGCACACGCACACGCACACGCACACGCACACAAACTCACACAGACCCCAAAATGGACTGCAACAGTAAACTCTCATGTCCCAAATACACATCTGCCCGGATCTGGGGCTGAGGGGACAAAGGGGCTGGAACAAGCATGGTCGAGGTGAGGGTAGGGGCGCACCCGTCTCCCTGAGAACCCCAGCTATTGATCTGTTTGTCCTCTCCAGTAACCCATGTTTTATCTGCCTGCAGGGCCGTGTCAGGCCAACACGAATCGGACACACTCTGGGACCCACCAGGCTGTCCGAGGAACCAGAGACAACATCAACAAGTCATGGCTGTTAATGAACGATAGAGTCTATGCTGCTGTGCTGCTCTTCTCTCCCACGGCGGCGGTCGGCGGTCGCCGTAGCACGTCCGCTAACCCCCCCCCCCCCCCCCCCTTCCGCTCTGTACCACAGAATCTGCATCTCTGTATCTCTGTGTATCTCTCCTTCCCTCCCTCCTTATCTCTCTTTCTCACGAATCCTCTCTCCATGACTTCTCTATTTCAAGTTCACAAAGAATCTGTCTATCTCCATCTCTCTCTCTCTCTCTCTCTCTCTCTCTCTCTCTCTCTCTCTCTCTCTCTCTCTCTCTCTCTCTCTCTCTATCTTTTTCTCTCTCTATCTTTTTCTCTCTCTCTATCTCTCTCGTGCTGTCCTGATGTGAAACAAGAGCAACCCAGAGGACTCCTATTGAGCGACGTTGTTGTGAGTGCAATGTTTTTTTATGAGGCCACCGTCACGGCTTCGATAGAGACACAGCGGTGCGCGGGGGACCTTTGCACTGCCAAAATCTCCATATCCAGGTCTAAAGTCTGCCTCGTCGTTGGCTGAATGAAGGCTGGACTCCAAAGGATGGTCCCTCCCCCCTCCCAACCACTCTGTGTGTGCGTGTGTGTGTGTGTGTGTGTGATCAGCGCAGAGGAAACCCCGGTTGATGTGCTGTTTTGTTTTTTTTGCTGTGGGAGCCGTTGGGGGAGGGGGCCGCCGACGCTGATCCGAACGGAACAATCCCGAGCACATGTGTGCTCATGAGGCGCGAGTCTCCCTACAATGGTGGTGAGGAGGGGCGAGGCCAGGGGAGAGGGAAAGCAGGGCCATTCATCAGGGGAGGGGGGGGAGGGGGCGGAGGAGGGGCCTCTGGTCATGGGGTCTTTCCTTACGCCTTTTTTCCCCACATTTTTTTATTTCCACGCCGCAGACCAAAGGTGACGTCTGAATCGAGCGGGGAGACGGTAGAGAAGGAACACAACCAAACCATGTGAGGGACATGTGACCCTGTTTGGAATATTTGTCTGCACAATGCTCGCCACACACACTCTCAGTAATCTGGAGAATCAGCGGGTGCACTGTGGGGAGAAGCAGGCTTATTAAACTGTTGCCATTTGAAACAGTTGGCCCGGGGTGACCTGTCGTACACAACTGCCCTTCAGATGCTGACTAGCACTAGCTGAATGGCACTTTGTGTAGGCCGCTGAATATTACATTTGTGTTGTTGTACGTGTGTTTCTATAGCAGAACATTGTTTATCCTACAAGTTCAGTAATTCCAAGTTTGCTCTCAGGGCTTTGCGACAGACATGCACAGCGTTGCTGGTGTCTGTCCAGTGGTCACATGGGCAGTGATTCAGTGCTACTTCCTGTGGTGGACACATCCCTTCCTTCCCCATTTCCTTCATTAATTGCCAGAAAGATTGTACCAAATTTTCCGCATGGCTCTTCGTTGCCAGGTGCAGAGTGCCTGAGGTCAGTTGTTTTGATGTCTGTCTTACATTTACATTCAGGGGATTTTGCTGACGCTTTGTTCCAAAGCGACTGTCAACCAGTCATTCACACATTTGCACACCGACGGTGGAGTTTACCACGCAGGGCGACAGCCAGCTCATCAGGAGCGGTCAGGGTGTGGCGTCTTGCTCAGGGACTGCTTGACACTCAGCTTGGAGGAGCCGGGTATCGAACTAGCAGCCTTCTGGTTACCAGTCAACCCTCTCTTCCTCCTGAGCTACTGTCGCCACCAGGAGTTTGAGATGAAGGTCTTGAACTCCGGGAGGATTACTCAGGGAGATGGGGTTGGCCATGAGCATCCCTTCACCACCAGCTCATATACTTTAGATGGGATAGGATCTCTTTAATCTCTCTCTGTGTTTGGGCGTTGGTGACCTTAAGTGGACGGGGAAGGGGAGTAGCGTGGAACCAGTCGGCCGGATCAGTTGAGCCCTCAGCAGGGTGTGGCAAGAGGCAGGGCAGAGAGTCTATTTGTGTTCCTATGTTGTGTCGTCCCTTTCAACTCTAGGGTGTGGGCGTGTGCACCAAGGAACACAGCCCGTCGTTGTAAGCTGCAGGCGGCCATCGACGGAACACACTTTTGAAGTTACAAATGGCCGAGGGGTTGGTGATCAGTAACTGATGTTACGTGCTTTCCGTAGAACTGATTCCACTGCTTCACCCACTATGTTACATGATACATACTCAGTCATTTATTTGGGCTTAGTTGCACTGGGCGGAGTTCAGAGATCAGAGCCAACGCCATTCAGGGAAGGGGTGCAGGCAAGAAGCAGTCTTGCCTGGTTGCGTCCACACAGTAGCTCAGGAGGCCGACGGGGTTGGCTGGTAACCGGAAGGTTCACTGACGAGGTGCCCCAGAGCAAGACGCCTCGACCTAACTGCTCTGGGCAGAGAGGTGTGGCATCCCCTTTCTGTATAAGCTATAGAAAGGAATCATGACGGTAACCATTACTCCCGAGGAGACTCGACCACCTTTCCTTTCCTTCCCTGAAGGCAAGATTGAGACTGGGATCAATGTGAGTTGACACATCATGCGATGTGTTCAACTGTTTAGCGGTCTTAAACACTTCAGAGTTTTTTGACGATTCCCATTTGGCGATCAGTTGCAGCAACGGTTAAAAAGGTGCAACACAGTCTGCTGTTTCAGGTGAAACGGATCAGTCCGAACACCTCCTGGGGAACCAGGATCAGAGTTTCCGTTGTCCGGTAACTACCGGTCATTGACCGGAAAAAAATGAGGGGGACCGAAAATTCTAAATCTCAAAATTACCAATGGAAATAATTCTCTGCACAATTGGAATTGTGTTTAAATATGCTACAGTGGTCATTTGTTTAGCCAATTCATGTAAAACAATGAGGGTTTTGATTGACCCGACCCGCGGGCCGGGTCGGGACGATATTTCCCACAGAAATATTATAGGCATTTATTACACGGGTCTTCTCAATGCCGTGGAACTCTCCGTTCACTTGCATGGGTAGTAAGTAGTCCGGTAACTTGAGAACCCCAGCGTCTTCGGTTGCTAAGTGACGTCAACGACTTAGGAAGACTATTTCTCGACTGATCAACACTACGAATGCTGCTAACGAATAAATTGTAAAAATACACGCTATGTGAAGTTATTTTTTCGTTTTGGCAAGTAGCCGTGTAATAAGCGGGATAATGTATAGAACGTCGCCAGTCATTATCGAAAATAAGCCCCTTCAGAGCGAAGCAAGACACCTCCGCTGCGCGTCGGTAGGCTTAAGTAATAAATGTGAACAAAGTTACACATGTATAAAAAAAAAAATTGGGTTGAAATCGGGGTCGGGCTCATAATTACAGTTAATGTGTCGGGCCAGGCCGGGCTCGGACAGAACGTGAACGGGCTCGGGTCGGGCAGGGCTTGATTTTCTGGGCCTGATCTAAAAACGTTAAAATGAAACCTTACAGGTCACATGACCGGCACCAATTTTTTCTAGCGGAAACACTGACAGGGATGTAAGCTAGCATTTTGGCTAACTCCGGCATGCTAGCTTCTTGTACTTTCACACTGATGTTTATTATGCTCCATCCCAATCAATAACTATACCTTGACGGCACCGCTCATAGTTTTGCCAGGTGTGTCTTCATCAGCTCCAGTTAAAATACTATCATCCTAATAACATCTGGTTCCCGATGTCACTGGTAGTACTGCTTCCATGGCGCGATTGCCATATTCAGTGAGCACTTCACATGCCAAGCACCAATCTGGTGCACTGATACAGGTCTTTTGTGGAGTTATAGATATTTCCAGTATGCGTCTTCCATCTACATTTTCCGGTACGCCTGAGCAAGATCAATCTTTGAACATTGCTCTTCACATGGCAGTTATGCAAAGATGCATGGGAATTGCTTAGGACTGATCTCAACAAAACAGTTTGCCATCAGTCTTCTCTACTTGAGCCTGGTGAAACTTAGGCTTGGCAGCATGAAAAATGGTAAATGGACTGCATTTATGTAGCACACAAACCAGTGGCCACTAAAAGCGCTGTACAATATCTCCTAATACTTACCTACTCACATATTCACACATCGACAGAGTTGTCAACCATGCAAGGCGTCAACCAGCTCGTCGGGAGCAATTAGGGTTAGCTGCTTTGCTTTGGGACACCTCGACGCAGGAGGTGAGGTGACTAGGAGGAGCCGGGGATCAAACTAGCAATCTTCCGGTTACCAACCTGCTCTACCTCCTGCAACAAATGCCGCCCCATCCTTGAGTATGATCTGTGCTTTCACTTGTTTTATGTGTCTATTCCGTCTTGGGACACAGGTCTAGCCAGTATCTGCGTTAGCCCCTCGATGCTCTGTAGAGGGGCTTGCCTTTATTGACTGCCAGTTAGGGTCAACGCTCCACAGCCATCCCGGTCAAAATATGGGCACACCTCCATTTGTCAACACACATATTTTTCAAAGACTTTTGCTTTAGCCATAGGAGATATTTTCTCCTCTTTCTTCATTTCCTCCATCAGTGGGATATGAGTCATTTTCACATTTAGGATGGTTTTCACAACGTCTTTGTGAGTATTTACAAAGAGTGGGGTAGATCTGGTATCTAAATCCATTCATAGTGTTACTCCCTCTACCTCTTCCTTCTAGGTTTAACTAATATGATTTAACGGTCCGTCTTTATAGAATGGAGTTTAAGACATGACAACTCTTCTCACTTTCTCCATCACTTATGTCTCTTTCAGTGAAATTATGTACATTTATATCACATATTCCTATTTTCTTTGTTTATAATTTATCATTATTATGCTTAGATTAGAACATTTTCAGAATGTGTCCTTTGATATTACAGCGTCTACTGTCTTTATCTTTGAACCGCCAATCAGCGGAGTCACGTGTCTCTTTCCCACACCGAAAGCATGGCTGCCTGTGATATGTCAAGTCGTCTGGTGAAAAACGTTTTCCCCGAGCAACTCCTCTCATTTTACCTTTCCTTTGTACCTCATTTGCATATGACGCTGATGATTTCCATTTACTGAGCAGTCTCGTTTCAGATCCTTCTTTGTCATAATCCGCGTCTGCGGGTTCTCGCTGTTCAGCCTGCAGATGAGACTGTCACGCAGCGGCATCTGACGACTCCGCGTATTACGGCCCCGCCCACACAGAATGCCCTGCCCACTCTGTTCAGCGATTCTGCAGTCTGCACCTCGATGGGCTTCATTCTCTTGCTCATCTCTTTGTCTTTCACTTCGTTGGCCGAGTATTGAAGCTAGTCTCGCTGCTTGTCTAATCTCTGTCTCGCACAGGCTTTTAAAACGGTCCAATCGTCCTATACATCCAGGTATTGTTACCTAGACCTACTTTGTATTCACTTTATCACCGCAGGCAAATTAACTAAAATCTTCCTCATTCTTCTGCAACAATAAAGAGCGGGTGATATCCACAATACTCGTATCTTACTATTATGTGTATTTGCCTCGGTAACAAAAGCATGCATTATGACAGACACCGAGATAAAGTAGCTTATCTTTACTATTCTGCGCCAAGTTCAATCACACGGGGGGACGCATCAGTGTCGGTAGCAAATATCACTCCATTAATAGGCCTACCCGATATAAAGTAGTATCGATTTTATTCATTTGTATCCCACGTACATAGGGCCTAATACTGACACATTTACATTATATAATAGACCATCTTCCTTGGAATCAGCATATATGTCTATATGTCACATATAGCCTAGTAGAAAATACACTATTTACGAAAATAATATATAGGCCTATATAGCCTATACCTGTTCAGTCAACGTAGGAAGGGCAATTTTTATATTGCATTAATTATCGGCTATTATATTATTATTCTATTCTATTCGTTCAACGTCTCTCCCTCTCTCTCTCTCTCTCTCTCTCTCTCTCTCTCTCTCTCTCTCTCTCTCTCTCTCTCTCTCTCTCTCTCTCTCTCTCTCTCTCTCTCTCTCTCTCTCTCTCTCTCTCTCTCTCTCTCTCTCTCTCTCTATTTAGGCTTATTTATCTAAAAATGTAATTTGTCATTGGTTATGTCGGCTATAGGATATTTGGCTGACTTACATGTTTAGTACACCGATATATTTGAATAAAAAAGAAAAAAGAAAAGAGGGAGAGACAAGCGCCGCTTGGATGATATCCTCGGCGTCACGTGGCGACAAGGATGCCAGTACGGAACATAAACAAACGAAACGACTACAAGAATCCTGTCTACGCTGAGGCATGAATAAATGAACCTAAACCACTCCAAGACATTACGGAGCATACTATGTAGAGCTGCATTCTCCCTACTCGACAAATATCTGGAGAGACGATTATTGGAAACAAATTTATTGCCACGTTGATGTTTTCATTCTACAAATCCTTGATAAATAGCAGGTAAATTAGCGTGTTAGAATTTACGTATCCTACCACAACACAACAACGAATACGTTTTTTCAGAAGTTTCAATTGAGTTATAAATAAACTCAGCGCTCCTCTGCCAACCGCCAAACACATAACCAGCATTCTTGAGTTTCAATTTACTTCCAAGGAGATCATCTCCATTTCACTAACATAGGCCACTATAATTAGAGGTACATCAAACCTTACGAAACCCAAATGTCACTAGGGGCGAACAGGCTAAATTACAGGTTAAAGGTAGGACTGGTCGATATATGCAAACTTTTTCCGAAAAAATGAATGAAATGGTCACACACACACGCACGCGCACGCACGCACACACACACACACACACACACACACACACACACACACACACACACACACACACACACACACACACACACACACACACACACACACACACACACACACACACAGAAATTCTGTCTTGGTGCAAGACTCATCCATGGTGCTCTGCAAGACGCACGTATATGTTATTACCCAGGATGCATTTCAGCGGAATGGAACCAAGAAGTCCCAGTCAGCTGTTCACCTTGGACAGTTGCACAGTTACACACACTCTCTCGTTCTCTCTCTCTTTTGTCTCACACACACACACACACACACACACACACAAACACACACACACACACACACACACACACACACACACACACACACACACACACACACACACACACACATTCTCTCGCTCTCTCTCCTGTCACACACACACATGCACACACACACACACACACACACACATTCTCTCTCTGTCTCCCAGCATTCTTACGCACTTCATTTAGGATTGAGATATATACCGTACATACACACACACACACACACACACACACACACACACACACACACACACACACACACACACACACACACACACACACACACACACACACACAAAAACAGAGCAATCTGAAAATTCATCATCACTTTCAACCTGTGCCACCCGGGGTTATAGTGGGCTCTGTTGAAAGATTAGGGCTGTAAAACGACCCTTATAGCTCCGGGGCAGACCCTCCAAGCGGGCCCACTGTAGACCATTGTCGATCTGGACGTTGTTGTCCTGTTGACAGGTGTCTCTATCACAACACGCGTCGTCTCACACTCTCTGCCCGCCACTCCTCGACCACAATCGTGCGTAATCGTGATCATGATGATTATCGAGCAGGGCCCGCGGTGCGACGTATTAAAAGCTAAGTGCTTCCCGGCTGCTGTGTAACCGGAGCTGGGCCGAGCGACAGCTGGGAGAGACAGACGAAGGCCCCGCAGGATCGGGGGGCTGGAGGGGCCTCGGGGGGGGGGGGGGGGGGGAGATGGGGGGTGCTGGAGAGGCCTTGGGGAGGGTTGGGGGGGGCTCTGCGACGGCCGGAGAGAGCGGGGGGCAAGGCTTGTCGGAAATAACCTCTGCTTTACTCTGGGTCTCGCTACAACTACACGACACGATGGCCGGGCGGCTCTCTGGGATACTCTCTGTCCTGGTCGTGCTCGGGGTGTCGCTTTTACACAGTAAGTTCATTCAAACCCATCTTTACTTTGTTCTAGTCTTTGTATTTTAGTTCTCCGCTAGCTGTGTGGTGTGTCGGGTAAGGGTTAGTGTGTGTCTGGTGGCTAACCACGGGGGATTTGCTGCTTAATGATACCGACTAGATACAAAAAGACACCACACACTTATCTAGCTGCAGGGTAACTGCATAAAAAGTTCAGATTGGGCCTTTTTCCAACACCTAAAGACTGGGCAAGTTCCCACTGGCGACAGGAGCACATTCATTTGATTGGATTTAATCAAAACACGCATGCAGGCGATATACACACACGCACATACTGTACACTTAGCCAGACACTTTCTGGTACACACACACAAACACGCACACATCCTGAAGGTGGTCTTGTGTGTCTCCCAGCAGGGGTGGATGGTAACGAGGAGGTGGAGTTGATCCGAGACCTGTTCAAAAGCTACGTCAAGCATATCCGACCCGTGGAGAAACCAGAGGATAAAGTGCAGGTCATGATTAAACTCACCCTCACCAACCTCATCTCCCTGGTAAGAGCCCCGCTCATGGGCAGAACCTTATCTAAACAAGCCTTCGGGTAAATCATAATCTTTGTTTGTTCATCCAAAATCGATCAAAATCCAAGGGTTGAAAAAGCTGTGCAGGGGTGTATTTACTTCAGGTCAAATAACTCTGGTATTTTATTTAGCAGACGTCATAAGCAAAGCAACTAGAATTAATTCGACTTCAGTTTTATGATGTCAAGTTGATGATGTCAAGTTGATGCACACAAGCATAGGACAGATGGAACGATCAACCCACTGCTCCCTTTTCCCTTTTTAAGTATTTGTCATCATCCACATTATTTTCAATAGATGTTTTCTTCCTCAAAGACCCCAAACTGTGGTTTCGAGTCCACAGAGTGTTGTGTGACTTTGTTTGTTTGCTTTATTTATTTTTTCAGAATGAAAAGGAGGAGACTCTGACGACCAACGTGTGGATTGAGATTGTGCGTCTTCACAAGCGTTCTATTTGCATGGTTGATTGACATGTGTATTTCAGCATTGTTGCGCAGCTGTAAAATAGTGACACTGGGGCGCTCTGTCCCAACGGTGGGATTCTGATTCATGCTTTCTATAAGCGCTTGTTTTGTTTGTTATATTTACATCAGAGGTGACAAACTCTCTCTCTCTCTCTCTCCCTCTCCAATGTCACCTACACAGCAATGGACTGATTATCGCCTCTCCTGGGACCCGACTAAATATTATGGGATAGAAATTATCCGTGTACCCTACCACACAGTGTGGCTCCCCGACATTGTCCTTGAGAACAAGTAAGCCTGCGTGTATGTGGGTGTGGAGGCGTGAATGTGTGAATGTGTACATGGCAGCATGAACGTATGTGTATGTGTATGTGTGTGTGTGTGTGTGTGTGTGTTTGTGTGTGTGTGTGTGTGTGTGTGTGTGTCCGTATGCATGTTTGTGTGGATGCATAGGCGTGTGTGTTTCTTCATTCCTGTTTGTGCGTGTATGTGAGTGCATAGGTGTGTGGGAGTGCGTGCACTCACATCAGTCTGTGAGTTGAGGTCCTTTCATGTCTGCCCTCAATCTCTCCTTCATGAAACTTTCTCTAATAATAATATAATTTCATTTGAATACATTTTACATTTACATTCAGAGCTCGTTCCATCTGTTTTGTGCCAAAACAGAGAAGAGTTGTGACTTTAATCGTAATACTTTGTCTCTCCTATCATTTGCAGCATCGACGGCAAGTTTGACGTGGCGTACTACGCCAACGTGTTGATCGACCACACAGGCTGGATGTACTGGCTGCCCCCGGCCATCTACCGCAGCACCTGCGCAATAGAGATCACCTTCTTCCCCTTTGACTATCAGAACTGCACCCTGGTGTTCAGGTAGGATAGAGGGACAGACTGGATACGAACTCTGTAATTTCACTAGGAGAGCTGCAGGCTGCAGCCTGGTGTTCAGGTACGACAGAGGGACAGATTTGATACGAGCTCTGTCATTCCACTATCAGAACTGCAGCCTGATATTTAGGAACGATAGAGGGACAGACTTGATAGTGCACTTGACTGTATCGAGTGTAGCAATCACTCACTCAATCAATCGCTGAAATCAATAACTGTAGTGACTGAATGGAGTGATCGAATCCAGTGATTTAGAGAATCTTGTAATCGATTGAAACTACTGATTGATTGATTCCAGCGATTGAGGGATTTCAGTGATTAAGTGAAGTCATTGGTTCAGGGAATCCAGTGATCGGGTGAATTCATTGATTGAGTGGATACAATGATGGGGTGGATTCAGTGGTTGTGGGAATTCAGTGAGTGAATTCAGTGAATGGGTGAATCTAGTGGTTGAGTGAATCCAGTGATTAAGCGAATGAGGCCCTGTTTACACGACGAAGCTTATGGGTGAAAACGACACAATATTTTATCAGATGTGCCTTTCGTTCAGACGGCAACGGCGTTTTCAGGGCTTAAAAGCGCAACAAAGTGAAACCACCCTCCAGAGTGGTAATCTTAGAAACGCTCCACCGTTGCGTTTCTGTCTCAAAGGTTAACAAATAACAACGCTAAAGGGTGCTCTGATCTGCTCACGCTGGTTCTCGTCGCGTACGCGTTAGAGATGCGCGGTTGGCGGTTGCAACCGCGGACTCCGCGGTTAAACCGCGGATCGGGCGGGTGACGTGACAAAAAATAATATTTTAATTAAATTCGGGCGGTTGGCGGTTTAACCAACGAAATTCAAAAATATATTCACATTGTTTAATGTCGTTACCTACTTCCAAGCACATTTTGAAATAATCCAATTCTCATCAGGATGATGAAACTGCCTGCGTTATTTTGTTTCGTATAAGTTATATTTTAAAACAGCCAGTCATTGTAGCCTACCACTCGTGGAATATGGAATTTCAAAGAGATTGAGTGATTTGACTCAGAAGTGACATCAGGCATTGGCAGCGCGAGATGTGCAGAACAAGTTAAACTTCTAGCTCAGTAACATCAACACATAAGAAATAAGGTAAGAAAAATAGTCGGAAAACTTTGATTTGCAAGGCAAGCAAGCAAGTGTTGGGCTTGTTACAGTAGCCTATATAGCCTTCAATGCGGTGAAATTTCGGAATTAATAGGCTCGAGTCGGCGTTTCCTTAAAAGGCTATCTTTCATTTTGCAAAAAAAACAACACAGTAGGCTATATTACCATATTAAAATGGTGTACCAAATTGCGTTTTATTACAATGATAAAAAAGTGTAGGCCTACTAGCCTATGGTAAGGTCAGGTTTGCCGATGTGCTTGGCTATTTTAAAGTTTCTCCCTGTGCATCGATCGGAGACAGACGTCACTTCACTGATAATATTCTGGGGATAGGCTACGCCGCTACAACATAGTCAATAGGCTTTCATACTAGGGACTTTATCCTTTAAATATCTTTGCGGCATTGGATCAGTCTCCTTTCAAGAACAGGCAAGAACTTTCTAGCCTCGCGTCAGCAGCGCATATACCTAAAAACAACAGGCGGATGGCGGGCGGGTGCGGTTTTGAAAATTGGTCAAAAAAATTGTTGCGGGCGGATCAAGCGTTTTGTGATGCGGTTGCGGATGGAATAATAGCCCATCCGCGCATCTCTAGTACGCGTATATGTCACATCCATTTGCAGTATAGACAAACAAGCTACCTGGTGTGCATACTCCATTGAATTTCAGACACTTTTGCGTCTACGTACGCAGACAGATTTCCCCCCAAAGACGTCTAAATGCGTAATAAAAAGGGAGAACGCAACGACACTTTTGTGTTTTCTGTCAAGATCGTCTCCGTCTAAATTGAGCCTGAGTGCATCCTATGATTGAGTGAATCCAATGATTGAGTGAATCCAGTGATTGTTATTTGTTACGCTGTTAGAAATAAACATTTGTTCCCCTGCAGGTCCCAAACGTACACGGCCAATGAGCTAGATATGATCCTGGCCGTCGTGGACGAGGAGACTATTGAATGGGTGGACATCGACCCTGAGGCCTTCACAGGTGCACCAATCCAATCCTAAACCAACACAAATAACCACTCATGCACGCAAGCAGGCCCTCTCGCTCACAAACACTCACTCAGACCATGTCTGTGTCTGTATGCGTCTGGCAGTCTGCCACGTTAGCTATTAGTTTCACCTAGGGATCTGGCATCTTTTGTTGGCACTGCCCTCTTGTGTCCTGCCTTTGTGCGATGCCCTCATGAAGGATGAGCCTGTAAGGGATACCAATGAAAGGCTTTGAGATTTACGCCTTTTTTACGACTTCAACATTAGAACAGTGAGCGGGCTGAGAGCTCTTAACGCTGAAGGGATCCAACAGTGCGCCTTAACAGCTGTGCCCGTGTCAGTTCACATGTTTGTGGACGGCTCAAAACAAGGAGACCTTTCCATTACTAATGGGACTGAGGTATGATGATGTCATGCATCATTTACACTGCTGACACTGCTTCCATGGTACTAATACTACTAATAATAATACTAATAAATACTAATGATACTAATAATACTATTAATAATTCTATTAATAATATTAATAGCTAATAATAAATAGGTAAAAGTAGAAGAAGGGCGGGTGGGAGGATGGCTGCTTAGCAAAGGTGGGTTCCCTAGAAGTTGGTCCCGGAGTTACAAACTATGGTCATTAACATGGCACTGAAAGGATCATAGGAACACTGTTGATATTATGAAAAGGAATAACATGAAGAAGGTATTACAATATTTTTCCTACAAATGAAGGGCAGGGCTACGCCCAAAGACCATATTATCACTTTTCTTTAGCTTTTTTTTCCCAATCTGGGATCAATAAAGTATTATCCTATTCTTTATTCGAAGCAATGTAGAGTGCATTTTAGATACATTTCATTACTAATCAACACATCCTAATCCTTAAACACTACCACAATTCTGGCCTCATCGCGCTGACGCTTTTATCCAAAGCGACCTATAACCATTCACACACACACACACACACACACACACACACACACACACACACACACACACACACACACACACACACACACACACACACACACACACACACACACACACACACACACACACACACACACACACACACACCCCCCGACGGCGAAGTCAACCAGGGAGGGCTAGGCTAGGAGGAGACGGGGATCGAACTAGCAACCTCCCGGTTAACAGTCAACCCTCCCTCCCTCCTGAGCTACTGCTGCCCACCGCCGTCCTCCTCACTAACCTCCGCCATATTGTCCCCCGCGCCGCCTTTAGAGAACGGCGAGTGGGCCATCGTGCATCGGCCGGCCAGGAAGCGCATCGACAAGCGCTACAGCCCCGACGACCTGGAGTACCAGGAGATCTACTACAACCTGATCATCAAGAGGAAGCCCCTCTTCTACATCATCAACGTCATCCTGCCCTGCTCGCTCATCTCCTCGCTGGTCGTCCTGGCCTACTTCCTGCCCGCTCAGGGTCAGTCCCTACCAGCAGCAGCAGCAGCCGCAAGTGGTGCAGTCGTTACAGGGCAACACCCGTCTGGGAGATCAAACCGTCGTAATTGGTCTCTCATGGCTTCCCTCAAACATCCGTTCTCAATATAATTGATCGATCAATTCTGCCTAAGAGCATTTAGCATGGGCGCGCCGTCCACGATTTTAACAATAACACAACAACAACAGCACCATGGCCCTTTGATGTTTATGTGTCAACATGGTCCAACCTTTCACAGATTTTCTCACGCGGAAACACAGTTGTTAAACACATGTGTAAATGAGTACTCTCTTATATTAGAAAATAGTCTGTTTGACATTTCCCTTGAAGGTGGCTCCTCTACCATATATATCATAGAAGCTTTAAGAGCTTTATGTTTTTTCAGGAACACTGGTCATGGCACAAGCCGTTGCCGAGCTGTCTAATTTAGTTTTATGCCAGAACGCTGTGATTGTGACGGTAGGACAGTCCCAGAACCCTACACTCATGCAGCAGTCAGCATAGACACAGAAGACTGGATGTATGAGAGTTGCTGTTTTTACCTTTCATCCTGTTCTTGGTCTACACTGTCTGTGCCACTATCACAACGCAGGTGGTTTTGTTGAATAGAGCCACGATGATAGACAAAGCTGTCTGAAAACATGTAGGCCACTCAGGGCCGTCGGACTGGGGGGACAAAGGGGACAGTTGTGGGGGGGCCCAAGGCAGGGGGGGGGCCCATGACCAAAAAAAAAAAAAATTCTTACCTTTTTTTTTTACCCCCCCCTCCCCGCCAACAATTGCTTCCCCCCCCCCCCCCCCCCCCCCCCCCCACCCCCCCCGTCAACAATCGCACAACCCCCCCCCCCCCCCCCCCCCCCCAACAATCTCTCCGGACCCCCCCCCCCCCCCCCCCCCCTCAACAACCTGGCGCAGGGGGTCCATCAGTACCTATAGTATAGGGGCCCAGGATTTGGTGCTACGGCCCTGAGGCCACTAACAATGACCCCCTCCTTGACTCTCTGTCCTGGGCTCTCTACAGCCGGTGGACAGAAGCTGACGGTTTCCATCTCTGTGCTGCTCGCCCAGACTGTCTTCCTCTTCCTCATCCAGCAGAAGGTCCCAGAGACATCGCTGTCCGTTCCTCTCATTGGCAAGTGAGTCAGCGTGTGGGTGTGTGTCTTTGAGCTGGTGGTAGGGTTAGACATGTATAATGTTGCAGATTCAAACTCCTGGGCTATTTAAAACAATTTAATATACTGTAATATAAGGATCTTTAATCCAAATCTTTCTGACTAATCGTCATGAATAAACCAAGCAGGGATACAATTTTTATTCTGAGGTTTTCCCCGGACCAGGGTTTATTCATGCTTGAGGTTCATCGATTAATAGATTTTTATTCTCATTTTTATATGTTTTGAGCTGAGCCAATAGCTGAAAGCTCAACTAGCTACTGCTCTAACCAAGTAGGCAGCACGCCTTAAAGGGACCATGTTTTATCTTCCCTCTTTCCACCCCCTTTCTTAATTGTCTTCCTGGTCCAAATAACCCATGAAGTGTGTGTTGGTGTGAGCGTGTGCTTATAATGGAGCAGTGGAACAGTGATAAACTGTGAGGGAGACAATGGTGCATGTATTAATCCAATCTGCCATCGTTTGGCTTCACACTACACATACTCCACACGCTATGGCTGTTATCTCCTCAAACACCCCCTTCTTAATGTTCTCCCCCTTCAGGTATATTATCTTCGTCATGTGCGTCACCACACTTATCGCGACCAACCAAATCGTGGTGCTCAACTTTTCCCTGCGGAGTCCCAGCACTCACACCATGTCCCAAACCATCAAGCACGTATGTATATCAAACACCACACTACGCCCAAACCATCACTCACGTATGTATATCAAACACCACACTACGCCCAAACCATCAAACACGTATGTATATCAAACACCACACTACGCCCAAACCATCAAACATGTATGTATATCAAACTGATATCAAAACCAACCACACACACGCACGCACACGCGCACGCACACACACACACACACACACACACACACGCCATAAAACACGGATATAGACCAAACACACTCAACGTGAATCACACCACATTGCCCGAAAGGAGAACGATTGTGCTCTGCCAATCAACTGCTCTCTGCGTGTGCTGCGTGTGTTTGTCTTGTTTTGTTCAGGTTTTCCTCGAGCTCGTCCCCCGGTTCCTGGGCATGGCCCCGCTGGTGGACGACGCGGAGGTGCAGGGGGAGGTGAACGGCGTGAGGGAGCGCAGACGCAGCTCCTTCGGCCTGATGCAGCGGGCCGAGGAGTACGTGCTGAAGCAGCCGCGCAGCGAGATGCTGTTCGACAAGCAGAAGGAGAGGCACGGCCTCACGCGCTCCTTCGGTACGAACACTCCCGCTCTGAGGAGCACTGCTGACGCTGGACCTCTGGCAATGCACACATGAATTAAAGTTGATTAATGCGTCACAATTTCAAATGTAAATGTAGCTTTGTAAATGTAGTTTTATTTAATAATTTGATAAGTATGATACCATGTAGGAAAATCCTTTATTTTTTAAGATTTCACTGCTAATATCAACAAATTGCATCAAACCAGTAGCTTGGGCCTCTGTGCTGCTATTAGTACAGACTGATACTACTGTACTAGGGTTCTGTTGGTCACTGTGGTTGATCGGTCCCTCCCCCGTCCAGAGGAACCTATAGATGTCAGCAGCACGGCTAACCTGTACAAAAGCTTGGCCAAAGCTGCGCCGGAGATCAAACAATGCGTGGACGCCTGCAACTTTATCGCTGAGAGCAAAAGACAGCAGAACGACATTGGATCGGTGAGTGACCCTGTGCCCCCCTACCGTCCAACCCGAATCCAGACGAGAAATGTCCGGCTTCCTCAAGCCTTTCTTCTCCTTCTCTGATTCTCCAAACAGGAAATGGAGAGCTGGGTGCTGATCGGCAAGATGGTGGACAAGGTGTGCTTCTGGGTGGCCATACTCCTCTTCAGTCTGGGCACGGTGGCCATCTTCTTCACCGGCCACTTCAACAGTGTGCCAGAGTTTCCGTTTCCTGGACAAACCAAAAAATTTGTACCGGGGGAATCTTAAACAAAACAACCAGGACAGAAGAACATTCAGCACACTTTAAACCATGCAAATGGTGACCTCACCGGTGCCCTCTGTAGAGGCAGCTGGTCTCGATAGCTGGTCGCTCGGCCGTCCATCCAGAGCCCAGCTGAGTCCGTGTACCAAGGTTTGTTTTGATTCATTTTTGTATTCCCTTGTAACCAGTTCTGAGGGTTCAAAGGTCAGGGGTTGCGCATGTGTGTTAGCACCTGGCGTGTCATTGCCAGAGGTGCTCCTTTTGGAAACGAGGTTGCCTGATAAGAGTCATGGGCCTTACAGCAACCTATTGGTACAGTCCATCTCGACAGGGACTGTGGAGTCTGGTAAAAAGAAGTGCTATTTTTCTAAAATTTGTATTCCATTGTATAGTATTACACATTATACACACTATATCTGATGGAGATGTTTGGATGTGTATTAGTTGCCCCATGATCTTCTAGGTCTTCTATGATAACCAGTCAAAAAGGACAACAAGTGGGTGTATAGGGAATAAAGTAGTACAATACTTGATGAAGTAAAAAAGCTTTTTTTTATTGAAAATTTTCAATATGAGATCATCATTTCCTAAAACCGACTAATGTTTCATTGGTCAGTTTTGTGGTTTATTTTGTGTGATGTTATGTTTTAGCAGCATAGAGTTGACTGAGCGAGTACTTGAAATTGAAACAACTTTAAGCAACACATTTATAAAAAACATAATTTATTTTAAGTGAACCTGATGCTTTTGCATGTATACCTTTTGAATAAAACATAATTTAATGTTATGGTTTTGTATTTTGTGTTTTAATTTATATCAGCATGTTAAATTCCTTTAAAAAATACGTTGTTGGCTAAAATTTAATTATATGTAGCAGTGCATGCATTCATTTGCAGAAAGTAAAACAGATATAGATATATATCTAATAATATAGGACTACGTATTCATAACTACTATTCAATCTATAGCGGGCACCTTGCAAACAAACAAACAAACACACTATTCAAATAGTGTGATTTGGGTATTGGTAGGTACGTGACATCCTATTTTCACTGTTTACTTTTGGCTGTAACATTTTGCACATGAACAAGCACGAAGCAGTACCAGGCACAGATCTCAGCTACAGCTTGAATTAGTGAACGAGAGAGGCAGTAAAACATCTTGCCGACAGGAATAGGCCTAACTAAAGCCTCAAGAACAGAAGTCCGAGGCAACTGGGTTGGTATGCTGTGTGTTGACCGTTAAAAATAAAATGCACGGGCAAAAGGTTTGAAGTTTTCTTTAAGGACCCTGACCTGCGGATGACCTATGCCATCGTATATATTGTGCATGTATTTATACACATATGCTCGTAAAAATCTCTTGCAGTGGTACTGCAATGGATGCTTCAGAAATACTGACATCATGTTTGACAATTTTTCAAGTAAATATATTAGTAATAATAATAATAGTAATAATAATTATAATTGTATAATACTTTGTTTGTTTTGCTTCTTATGTTGAATCATGAAGTACAAAACGTATTTTTTATTACTATATTAATGCAACGGATGTATCGATTATTGTACACGTTTACTTTTTGTTGAAAAGGGCTATCTGTTATTTGTAATTGATGGCTCATCCATCTATGTGTCCGGTAGAGGGCCCCATTGACCTTAGAGCAAACTTCCATTTCATATCTGTTTTTTTTTAAGTGGTCTTAAATACGGCTTAGCACTGTTTATTTAAGTTTCTCAAAAATATAAAATCTATTTCATATACATATATTTTACTATTTAACATTAACCAAGTCTCATCCTGGTCTGTCATAAGCAAAAAAAAATTGGTAGGCCCCTACAGCTAATTAACACGCGATATATAATCAATTTGTACAATGGATTTATTTCTCAATTAAACGTCAAACGTGCAACGTCCAACCTTTTACATACAATGTCCAACGTCCAGGATTGACCATGGGGAGTTATAGAAACTTCCCATGTTTTCCCATTGAATTGAAGGAATGCTGCCAATCCCATTGGTATTCCTTGCCCGGATGCAGTCCAGTTTGGACTTGTCCTTGTCTGCTCCACCTATCGTGGGAGCTGCTGCAAGGGTTGGCTTTCTCACGTACACGACGTGACGTGCATGGCAGCCTACTGGCACTGGCAAAGCTGCATTCCTCTATTTTGATAACAAATGATTTGTCCAATGGTTGCTTTAGTTTATTATGATTCCCATGCATATACAGGCTGTTAAATGAGCAAAGTATTACAGATGCGTTTCCCCAATCCCTTTGCGCTATGATCTGTCTTGGTTCATTCCTCACTGGGAGGGACCTGAAGTCCATCACCACCAGTCGTCGTTCATGAAACATGTTGTTGTGAACAGCTTCGGCTCGGGTTGATCCATCATATCGTTCTCAGTCAGTCAAGTCGACCGTCTCCTTGGGTTTCCCTTTAATCGTGGATGTGCGCTTCCATTTGTTAAGTAAGTACGATTATAGAGGCTCAACCCCTTTTGTGTATTGTTGTTCAGCTCGATTGTCTGCCAGGTTTACTGAACTGAATGCGGGTTAAATTTGCAAGGTAACCCGACCTATCCACCATTAGATCAGGGTCTTCCTTTTGTAAAAGCAAAAACCTTAAATCACAATACGTGCTTGATTAAGATCATCTTAATGTCTTGGTGGCATGTGGCGCTGCAGGGAAATGAAAAAGGGTGGAGGCGAGGAAGCAGCCCAGAGCAGCAGGCTACTAAAAAAGTAAAAGTTAAGCCAGCTGATTTTATTTTAAGAGGAAATCCCTCGGGCTTCACAAAGCAGCTTCAAGCGGTTTATAAAGTCTCCTTTTACATCCATGTGTGTTTTGACAGCTCCATATGTTGTGTTGTAATGTTCACAAAAAAGAGACGAGTACACAACTCAATGAAGTCCGAGGCACACTGATAGATAACAATTCATTGTAACGCAGTACAATGGGACAGGTTTTAATTAAACAAGGTAGGCCTACTAAAGGTTTGAGTAAGGAAAGGTTTTAGTGAAAGCAAAGAGTGGATTCAGCGTCTTGTTGCTTGTTTTGTGATCATGGTCTACATTAATTTGTTTCAGTATTTGCGTGTTTACCTTACATTTTGACTTGGAATGGTGTTTTCTGACAATTTAATCTTATTTTGCAGTATGTAGAATATACTAAAGTATCATGGCAGTAGCCAGCCACAGTATTCTACTTGTTGATACTGTAAGGCATTGGCGATCCTCCAGCTTTAACATCAGTCCTAACATCAGTAGATGGTTGTCGATTAAAAATGACGTGGTGCATACCTCGCTTCTGGCGGCAGGCAGTGGGTAAGGAAGGATGTAGAGCGGTTTGACTGGTAACCGTAAAAGCTAGTTGGATTCCAGGCCCCTCCTAGCTGAGTGTGTCGCCTCACCCTGACAGCTCCTGACGAGCTGGCTGTCGCCCTGCGTGGTTAACCCCGTCGTCGGTGTTTGAACGGGCGAATGGATGATGTAAATCATGTGTGCAGAATTTAAGCTAATTGTATGTATATATAGGACGTCTCAAGCATGATTCGGCTGACCTGTACCTTGGTGTCGAAAGACTAGACACTCAGGTAGATCGTTTATAGCCTACCAGTTATGCCAACCTCATCAGCCTCCCAAGACACTTCACAATAAGCGTAGACGTGGTTGTGTTATGGTGTAGAGACGGAAATCCAAAATGATATTGATCGTTATTTATCTTCCTAATGTCTTGTAACATTTGACATACAACCTGTAATATGAATGGATATGAAACCTAAGTAAACATCACTAATGAATGGGTCAATGGAGCATGCAAGACAAGACCATAGGCACCGCAGCCTATGGGATGTAATTTCAAACGGCTGCCAATCGACACGTTAATTCAGACATCAATAATGGGATCAGGGATACAAAGGATTGGAAGATAAGGTGAACCACACTGTAACGAGATTAATATGACTTGTTAGCTCAAATTCAACCAACTGTAACATACCCAGAAACGAATCATATGTAATGCAATCCTGTATGAAAAAGACTATATCAATCAAAGACGATGAAGAGGGAAGATGCCCTGATTTGGCTATTGAAAACCACTCCATTCTATCCACACACACACACACACACACACACACACACACACACACACACACACACACACACACACACACACACACACACCTATAGTATCCCTCATTGTTTCGTTTTGACAGCAGACCAGCGAGTGACTGGAGCGATGGCGAGCGCTGATGGGAACGAGATCGAGCCCCTGGCGGTCTGCTCCGTGGCCCCCACGCTGGACATGAGGCGCTTCTCCAAGGACCAACACAACCTGAGTCCAGAGGAGGTGGACGGCCTCATGAATAACGGTGGTGAGCAGAGCAATTATGAAATGCTCCTGAACTGACACAGAGCTGGGAACACTCAAGAAGGCTTTTACAAACCTCACCGACTAACATGTTTCACAGATTTAACGGCTGCTATTCACAGATTGGACAGGCGCACTTGTAACGGATGCTGTTGTTAACCAGCCCAATTTACAGGATCGCGTTCAAATTGGTCGACAATTTTATTGTTATATTTAATATTAATGACTGGAATCGGGTCTGCTTTGACAGACAGCAGGCTGTGGAAAATCGTGTTTAAAATTGTACCATAAATATTGTTCTGTATTCCCACCTTAAAGTGAATCAAATAAACCGGATGCATGATGAAGTATTCTTAACCGAGAAATGACCCGTTTTAAACCCTAACCCCCAGAGGGCCGGCCTTTCCTCGTGGTGCACGCCCTGTTGGATGTGAAGAAGATCGGGGTGCCTATACTCATGACGGGAGCCCCCATAACCTGCAGAGTGGAGAGCACAGAGAGACATACGACACGATCCAAGGTAGACGCTTTATCTTTACATCTGGGAGGAGCGCGACAGTAGCTCAGGAGGTACAACAGGTCATCAGGCAACTGAAGGTTGCTGGTTCCATCATCTGCGGTTCGCCCACGCTGAAGTGTCAAGGTGTCCCTGAGCAAGACGCCTAACCGCAGCCGCTCGCGACTAGCTGTCCACTGCCATGCAGGGTTTTCAGGGCATTCAGTGTTTGGATTTGCGTGTGGAAAATGGGTTAAGGAGGCCCCTATTGTTAAGTGTTTTGAGTATCCACAGTTTAGAGGGTGATATAAAGGCCACTACCGGCACAGCCTTCATGTACCTTACATTCTTTAAGGTATATGTCTTCGTGATGGAGAGACAAGTGAGGTGTGTTGTTAAGTAAGTTGATCTACGAGTTGAGTGATTGGATGGAGTGTTTGAAGCCTCATCATCGCTGAGGGGCCATCCTCCTTCTCCTTTATGATAATGAACTTCCAAGACATCAAACCACGGATCTACCTCTGATAACGAAATGCTGGAAATGTTGTGGAGATTAAGTTATTGGTGTTTCACCTGTTTAAAAAGTAAACTATCCCAGCAAACTACTGAATGGATAAGTTCGACAAAACAGATAGTTTCCATACAGTATGTAATGCTTTGATTGCTTTACAAAAGCTTCTTTCCTTGGGCAATCAGGACACTTACACTCACAAAACTTGAAACACAGATTCCTCACTTTCTATATAGTGCAATATGCTTACGGCCTTTATATTTATTCTGACATCACCTGTCCTTGTCTTGTTTCAAATGTTTTTCTTATTTCTGTCTTCTTTTTTTTTTAATTTTTAACTTAAATTGCTTGTTTATTTGTTTAGTTATTTATTTTGTATGTGTAATGCACCTTCAGTTGGCACTCCCAATTTCGTTGTATAGGTGACTGTACAATGACAATAAATCATCTTTTATCTTTATCTTTATCTTTATCATACCCAGCTTTGACATTGAAGTCAGACTTTGTCTTTCTCTGCGCTGGTTGGCCGTCGTCGTACGAGCATGCTAACAAGCTAAACGCTAACGTGAACGTGTGGTTCTGGCCAGGTGAGTGTGTGCACCCTGTACACGGTGCGGCTGACCCATGGGCCCTTTACCTGGACGGTCAAGAGGAAGTACCGGCGCTTCCAGGAGCTCCATCGAGACCTCTACAAGCACAAGATGCTGATGCACTTCATGCCCATGGGCAGGTGGGCGGCGCACCTCTCTGCTTACACGAAAATATAAGCGAAAGATCCAGATAAGCCGCCGACTGACCTGTGCAGTGATGTGGTATTTGTTTAAAAGGGATGGGCGCGGCCGCTGCACACTGTGGCTGGCTTTGATTTCTCTCGATGTTTATCCATGGCTCCATTGAATATTCAAAACGTTCCTCTAGATTTGCAAAGGCGAGGCAACAGCTGCGGACGATGTCGGCGGAGATGCCCAACCTCAACAGCTCCGACAGGGGTCGGAGAACCTCCAGCAAGCCGGTATGACACAACATCCAATCACCACGCACCAGTAGAGCAGTCACCGGGACATTACAGGGAGACCTGGGGCCTGAGGCATACAATCAACAGATCTCAGACCTGAGACCTGAGGCATACACACAAACAGATCTCAGACCTGAGACCTGAGGCATACACACAACAGATCTCAGACCTGAGACCTGAGGCATACACACAACAGATCTCAGACCTGAGACCTGAGGCATACACACAACAGATCTCAAGCACCAAAAGGATCCAGAGAAGTGGTCCGAGCTGATCCAGGCTTTGATTAGTTGTAGTCCTAGTGGATGAGCTACGGAGTCATCTTTGTTCCTGGAAATAAGATGTATTTTGCACATTCAGTGTCTAACTTCCTCATTATAACTGCAGAAATATCTGGAGGAATACTTGAACGGACTCCTGGAAAATGAGTTCTGCAAGAATGATCACGGCATGGTGAGGACACACACACACACACACACACACACACACACACACACACACACACACACACACACACACACACACACACACACACACACACACACACACACACACACACACAAGCTGTCAATTTATGTTTTGTTCTTTATTTGTTTCAGCTGGAATTCCTCGATGTCAGTGCTCTTTCTTTCATCAATGACCTTGGGGCCAAAGGCCTGTAAGAACAGTCGCGCTGACAAAAACAAGACCATGTTTATAACCAAAGCAAACGAGAATACTGGAGAGTGAGTTTGTATGTGGAGTCTCAGAGTACTTGTCTTTTGTGCCAGGGAGGGGCCCATCTTCAAGAGGTCCGGCGGTCATCGCATCCAGGGCCTGAACTGCATCGGGCACCACCAGTTCTGCTACCGCTGGTCCCGGCGGTGGCTGGTGGTCAAGGACTCTTTCCTGCTGTACATGAACCGTGACCACGGGGTCATCTCCTTCGTCCTGCTCTTTGACCCCGAGCTCAAGGTCAAAGTGGGCAACTCTTACACCGACACAAAGCACGGCGTGTGCATCGAAAACTTTACACGGTAATTATTCGTTATTTGGTTTTGCTTTCACTTTCTACGGGGAATGCAATTGAGGACTTTGTATGTTTTGTGTGTTAGGAGTTCAGATTCTTAGTTATTATTATTCAATGTTAGCTGTTAGATGAACACATTTTTCCATGGATCGTATCTACATTTGATGGAAACAAACATATCTGTACTGTGCTTTCCTCCTGAATAATCCTTCCATGTTTTGTTACGTGTAAAAAGAATAAATCTAGATCGACTAATTCCATTGATCATGTTCCATTTTCTGACTTCAGGCTAGCCTGAAATAGCTTCACTGTCCTCTCATTAATTCAAAATCTCAATTGAATATTGTTTCTAAAGTCTTTCCTCTTGCTCCTCCTTGTAGAGACCTGATCATCAAGTGCAGTAATTACCGACAGGCCCACTGGTGGAGCCATGAAATTGACAATATCACGGTGGCCTGTGACTTCGTCAGATGGCAGCGCTACGAAGGCTTTGCCATGCCGCGGGAGAACACCCTCACTAAATGGTGACACATGTGCAGTGTGACGGAGCGGGTCGTCATGGTCCAAGATTGGTGTATTGTTTAACGATTACATTTTACTGCCTTCTAAAATGTATCCTTTACATTGTCTTTAAGGTACGTGAACGGCAGCGGTTACTTCTCAGACCTGGCCGATGCCCTCGAACAAGCCAAAGAAGAGATCTTCATCACTGACTGGTGGTGAGTGGCCAACCAAACGCATGAACCAAAATCTACATTTTCATCATTCAGTTTGTGTGAGCTTTTTGGTATCAAAGTGGATTTCTCTCTCTCTCTCAGGCTAAGCCCAGAAGTGTTTCTGAAGAGGCCTGCCACAGACAGTTACTGGCGTCTAGATGAGATTCTCAAACGCAAAGCAGTACGGTAGCTCTTTTAATCATCTTCTACTCCAGCCTTCCTTCTTTAATTTCAACATTAAGCACATTTTTCTTCTGGTTCTGGTTATCTCTGTGTAGGAGCAAGGCGTCAAGGTGTGTGTACTCCTTTATAAAGAGGTGGAGTTGGCGCTGGGCATCAACAGTGGGCACAGCAAGAGGACTCTGATGGATATGCACCCCAACATCAAGGTCTGTCCAATGTCATCGCTAAACGGTTTCCTTCCTGTTTAGACTTCCAGGGAATAAACCAATCCCGGGGGCTGACTTCTATGGTTGTAACTTGAGATTATTTGAACCGGTTTAACTACATTTCAACGCCCTCATTCAACCAGTTTTTTACCCGCCACTAAGAAAAGGGCTACACAAATGACTTGAGCTGAATTTAAAATGAATTCGGCCTCAACTTGTCGAGCCCAAAGTCATTCATTTGCTTGCTGAACTTTTCTGAACCTATAAACGGCTGACATTTTGTATTTACTTGAATAAGTAGGGAAGTGAATAAACAATAAAGGACACATTTTCTGTCGACCCTCCCATCTATGCAATGGCCTCATTGTTTCCGCAATGAAATCTATTGTCTCACATGTCTTCATCATCCTCCTCAGGTGATGCGCCACCCGGATGTGTCTTCGGTGGTCATCCTGTGGGCCCACCACGAGAAGATGGTGGCCATCGACCAGTCTGTGGCCTTCGTGGGGGGTCTGGACCTAGCGTTCGGTCGTTGGGACGACAGCCAGTACCGCCTGACAGACCTGGGCTCCACGGATCAGAGCAACCATGTGACCCAGGTAGGGGGAAAGCAAGACTTTTTAGTCAACTTTAATCCAAAACATCAGTGGATTCAAATAGATGTCATTAGGAAGTAGGCGGGATGTTAGGCCTTTAGGGTCTAGGGGAGACCGTGGACATGGTGGGATCAAACCCTGTAGCTTTAGACTGGGAGTTGATCACCATGGCTACAACATTATCCAGCCTTCATCTCGACACAAGTGAGAGCTTCAAACACATCAAGGGGCGGAAACACTTTGGTTTAAGTATCCTCTAATTACGCACAAGTGTGTTTGCTGGGTGATCTTCAATGACGATGATAAGTGTTTGCTCTTATCTTGTCTATATATCTCTAAGACAACCTTTTCCTTTTGGAGAGGTGAATTTTGATAATTGAGTTGCATGGCAAGATATACAAATTACCTGCAAACAAGCTTTTTGCACATGCAGAGGTATTTGATACCATCATTTTGGTGCATACTGCCAGGCCACTGGGCCCAATGCTACATTAGCCTATCCACCCGTTATCATTCATCATAACTAAGAGCAGTTATACTTCATTCTCAGCAGGCAGATTTATCCCAAGCACCTCAAATGGAACCTCTCCGACTTCCATACTTTTTTGACGACTGCAAACCTTTAATAATAGTAGGCACCTAATATAAGTCTTAGCGGGAGGGAGAGTCAGAGAGGTCCCAGAAGTGTGGATTGCAGAAAGTACTGCAGGTGTCCCCTCCGTAGATTGGTCTTCTTCACCATAGATGACCGAGGGTGGTACTGACATTTCGGCAGTGTGGAAGAGCATCATCAACCATGACACCGCCAGGGAGATTGTTATTCCCAGAAACTGGTTCACCAAAAGTCAAATCTAGTCTAGGATCTACTGGACAAGCCACTCCTTGATCCAAACAATGAGTTGACTGTGTCATGATGCTTCTTGTTCCTAGGGGAATGATGTCCCCGATGGCCCGGCCAAAGCCACGGCGTCCGAGCCCCCGGAAGACCTTGATCCAAAGGACTTGGCTGAGAACACTAAGCTCTGGCTCGGCAAAGACTACAGCAACTTCATCCGCAAGGACTGGGTTCAGCTGGACCGTCCCTTTGAAGGTACGCCCCCCCAGAACCTCCAACCTCAAGCTCCCATCTCTATTACGGTCACAGAACAGCCAACAGTGTAGCCTCTGTCCCTTCCTTCCCTCCACAAGATAACATCGATCGGACTCAAGTGCCCCGCATGCCGTGGCGAGACTTTTCCGCAGCCATCCACGGCAAAGCAGCCAGGGACGTGGCCCGCCACTTCATCCAGAGGTGGAACTTCACCAAGGTCCAGCTTCTCTTCTGAAAAATTCTCTCTTTTGTACCCCGTGGACGGGAGAATGACAAAATGCTTAGAGATTAACTACCTTTTGTTTTTACGTCTGCATCAGACCTTCAAGAACAAGTACAAAGACGACTTCTACCCTTGCCTTCTGCCCAAGTCCCACAGTACTGCAGAAAAGTTGCCCTTCACTGTGCCGGGCTCCGGCAGGGCGACAGTACAGGTACTTAACGTGCTGCTGTGTGAACTCGAGCAGAAACTGCACTTAATTCCTATCCGGCTTGATTGATTCCCACTTAATTACTGCATCTATTGAATAGGATTTCAACCGAACAAGAAAAAATATCGGAATAATCAATCAATACGTGAGTGGACTTTATTGTGCGGTCTCTGATCGATACTAATACACTGAAACATGCATCGGGAAGCCGCCACAATGCAGACACTGTCGGTTCCCAGTCCATCGATTCCCCCCTAGCAACTGCTCCGACCCGAGCCTTATGGAACCGCAACGCACCACATTATCAACCTGGAGACCACAGCTGCTGCCACAAGGCCAGCCTGTCTGCAGAGAGGTCAAACAACAACACCACCATAAACCCAAAGCAGCAGTCAGGAAGTGTAGCGGTGTGTTGCACAGCAACACACAAGCTGTTCTCTAATGAGTTCTCCTTGTTGGAGATGTCCCGGGTCACTCCCCAAAGGCGGATTAACAGAGGGCCATTAGGCTGTAAGCAGCTGCAGCACGGAGGAAGACCTCTGGCTCTTCTGAGCAGGAAGTGAAGACCATTGTTGGAAGGCATGGCTAGCCATCTGAGAAAGCAGGAAGGTTACTCTTTTGGGGGTTTGGGGATGAAATAGTTTTGTTCTCGGTGGGATTCTCAGGAATTGGTTTTAAGGCTTGGTTTTGAGATGAGGAACATGAATTAACGGCTGATTTAAATGTTTTTTTGCAACCAAGTAAAAAACTGTTTCAAATACTTAATGAAGATATCAATAAAGAGGAGTACTCACAACAGCACAGATAAACGTGGACGTGAAACATCATTAACTAGCTTGTCAATATTAATACAAATGAATCCGCCGATTATAACCCCCTTTAATGTAAGCCAAAAAACTGCTTTAGAGGAGGAAGTGAGAAAAAGGGCATTCTTTCACTAACCCAAAGGTCAGCAGAGTGGCAATGACTAAGAAAGTGCTGTTCACTTGACGAGACGCCAATAACACAATGCTGTTAGCCAAGAGTTCAAATCAGGACAAACCACACTCTTGCTCACTTTTCTTGTCTTGCTTTTGTACGATATCTCCTACGAATCCTCACTCTCAAGTGCTCTATGTTATGGTTAAATCAAACTCAATAAAAACAAAGTTCATCAAGAAAAAATGTCTGTTTCCTCTCCTCTGATTGGTGCAGGTGTTGCGTTCTGTGGACCGCTGGTCCGCAGGAACCTGTGAGCAGTCCATCCTGAACGCCTACGTGGACGTCATCGAGAAGAGCGAGCACTACGTTTACATCGAGGTAGTCTGGGAGCCTGGAGTTGCACTCTGTTGTAGCAGAGCCTCTGCGGGGAGAGACGGCACAGAGCGGGGGGGTCCCCTGCTTGGTTACAGAGATATCCCGCCAAAGTGAAACTCATCTTTCCGCCGTGTGGTTGAGGCTTTCAGAAACACATTTTAATAATAAGGGTATTTCTACAGTGGCAAGTCAAATCAGTATTGATTGGAAACATTTACAGGCACTTTTATACAGTTTGCTACTGCTGGACGAGTATGTGTTCGCTGTTGCTAGCCAATTACACGTTGCGGATCCCGGCTCTATTCACATCATTTGTGAAACAAAAAAGACGGTGATCAAAAGGTTACGTGATACTTGATTTCCAAATTGATAGACTATCATATTAGAAAAGATTGCTCTTTTTCCTTGATCGCATAGTGTGTGCGTCTGATCCCTCATACTATTGATGTACTATCATCCATCTTCATCCCTGTGGTCCCCCAGAACCAGTTCTTCATCAGCTGTGCGGACGACAAGAGCGTCTACAATGGGATCGGGGACGCCATCGTGAACAGAATCCTCAGGGCTCACAGGTAACCGCCTGCCTCACCCTGCTGCCTCTACTGCTGTCTCTACTGCTGCCTCTACTGCTGCCTCTACTGCTGCCTCTACTGCTGTGTGAGGCTCCTAGACTCTAGTGCTGCTGTATGAAGCTCCTAGACTCTAGTGCTGCTGTATGAAGCTCCTAGACTCTAGTGCTGCTGTATGAAGCTCCTAGACTCTAATGCTGCTGTATGAAGCTCCTAGACTCTAATGCTGCTGTATGAAGTTCCTAGACTCTAATGCTGCTGTGTGAGGCTCATAGACTCTAGTGTTGCTGTATGAAGCTCCTAGACTCTAGTGCTGCTGTATGAAGCTCCTAGACTGTAATGCTGCTGTATGAAGCTCCTAGACTCTAGTGCTGCTGTATGAAGCTCCTAGACTCTAATGCTGCTGTGTGAGGCTCATAGACTCTAGTGCTGCTGTATGAGCAGCACAAGAGGCGTGATCAACGGGCCTAGTTCAATAACTCTGTACGCAATTGGATAGTCCTTCAACCAATCAGACCAATGATCCAAATGACGTCCTATAGAGAGTGACAGGAAACTAGCCAATAGCACGCCAAGGGGGAAAGACAGCTCGGCTCCCGTAAAAGCGGAAGCCGAGCTTCCATCGGAAGCAGGAAGAAATGTATTGCTTCTGCAGGGCGAATTCAGTTTTCTGCAGGGCGAATTCAAAACGCAGAACGGGCTGGGGGTGCCGAGTCTATAAGTTTAGTACTGCTGTGTAATACTCAACTGATAATTATATAATAGACTCTAGTTCTACCCTTTGCTTAGTAATACTCTTAGACTGTAGCACTGCTGTATGATTCAGACTGTAGTACTTCAATAACAAAGCTACAGAGCAAGATAGGCAGCTGTAGATACTGTTTACAAACCATCAAAGGCTCTTTGAAAAGCCTGAATAATCAATTATGTATTTCATTTTCCAATGCATTTGTGATCAGTCGAAAGAGGACGAATACATATTAATGAGTGACAGGAGGCAAAACGCCTCAGTTTGGTATAAAGTAAATTGACCCTGGTGTAAGATGTTTGCTGGGGGTGTGTGCTGACCATTGATGACTCTTATTAGTGAGCAGAAGACCTACCGAGTGTTTGTGGTGGTGCCACTGCTGCCCGGGTTCGAGGGAGACATCAACGAGGGCGGAGGAAACGCCATCCAGGCCATCCTGCACTTCACCTTCAGGTGGGTGGAGTCCCCTTTCCTCCTCCTCAAGACCGAGACAGAAGTGTGTCAGTAGGGCCTGAGACAATTCCTGTTGAATGGAGAGCAGGTCAGGGTCGTGTTCAGTTGGTTCGACCCAAAGCCAAAGGCAGTGGGTTCGATCCCTTATGTACACACTGTACCTGAGGGTATCCTACACACTGTACCTGTAGGAAATTAAATAATCTAAGAATTCTGCTTTGCTGTTATGCATTATTTAAAATCAGAACATAGAATCAGAATCAGAATCAGAAAGGATTTAATTGCCAAGAAGGGTTTTACACCAACCAGGAATTTGGCTTGGTGATTAAGGTGCATACATTAAGACAATAACAATGAACAATGAAGAAGAGATATATATATATATAACACCATATAAACAAGCAGGAACATAAGCGATCAATTAAAAAAGGATAAAATAGAATAAATAAATTAAAAACTAAAGTGAAAGATACTTAAAAATGTATAATGATTTACAAATTGGTGATGGGTATGAGTGCCAGAGTCAGTGTCAGTCAGTGGGGGTGGTGGTCCTGGGACCTGTTAAGGAACCCAACTGAAGAGGGGAAGAAACTGTTCAAGTGGCGGGACGAAATGTGTAGGACGAAACCTACACATTTTATTGAGCAACTGACAGTCAAACTCCTTGTATGTCTCACGCTGCAGGACCATGTGCAGGGGAGAACACTCCATCCTGACCCGACTGAGAGAAGGTCAGTCTCCTTTTCCTTTTCAACTGAAAGAAACACCAAATCATAAGGCTTCCCGAGCAGCCTCCCCCGTCACCGTTAAACCCTTGTGTTTTTCTGTGTCTTTCTCTTTCCACTCTTGTTTTGCGTCGTTAAACAGAAGGTACTGGCACTAGTTGTCTGGCTCCCAGGTCTCCGTCTTCATCTTTCACCACTCTTCATGACTTTTCAAATTCAAATCCTGCATGCACACAACCTCAATAAAAATTAAAATATTGCTGATTGCGCTTGTTGTCGTCGCAGTGACTAATATAGTTATTTTACCCTGTTGAACCCCCTCCCCAGTGGAGGACAAGTGGACGGAGTACATCACCCTATGTGGCCTCAGGACGCACGGCAGGCTGGCCGACGCCCCCGTAACAGAGCTCATTTACGTCCACAGCAAGACCCTCATCGCAGACGACCGCCGTTACATCATCGGTGAGTCACTGCCGCTACAGCCTCATTCATCAGCCGTCATCAAAGGCACAAAGAGAGAATGAGGATCTTTATGAAACCAATGCAGCATGTCCGTCAGGGCTGGCTTCAAATCCAGCTGACATTTAGTTGAATGGCTCATGATTTCGGTATTAAATATTATTCACATATTTGGTATAGTATAGTACTACATAGTACATCTACTATAATGTTGTTTTTTTTGTCAAAATAACAACTGTCTGGCAAAGGGCAGAAAGGCTTCAACTAGTCCCTTTTTATCAAGGACATTTTCAGGGTGTGATAGGTGATGGCTGGTGATTCCTCAGGTTAAACTGTTCCTCTGTGTTGAAAGCATCTGTTCTGAAACCCAAATCACCGGCTCCATTCAGAGTTCTTGTTTCAGTGTAAAGTTAGCCGTGCTACATGCTACCTGAAGCGGGCCCTAGGTGTGTGACCACAGAGCCCTTACTGTGTGTTTTTAATCGCAGGCTCTGCCAACATCAACGACCGCAGCATGCTGGGCCAACGGGACAGTGAACTGGCGGTGCTGGTGGAGGACGAGGACAGGGTTCCCTCCCTCATGGACGGGAAGGAGTACCAGGCCGGGCCTCTCGCCCTGGCCCTGCGCAAGGAGTGCTTCAGGTAAGGGCCGCTGGAGGGCAGCCACACGGTCTAGTACTGTCACTGTGTCCACACATCATCGGTTCAATGGACATTTTTTGGGTTACGCCCTCAACATACCTGCAAGCATTTTCAACTCAAACTACCAGCGTTTTAAAATCTCGTTTAAGTGTGGATGGAAGGTCAAGTCGGGAAAAGAAATATTACTTCTCATATATATATCCACACGTGCCATATCCACAGAGTGTTGTATAATGAAGGCTCCTGAGGCCCTTAGGGAGTGTGATTGTGCTCAAGGGCTACACAATTTTTCTTGACCTGGCCTGACTTGACTTGACTTGTTGGCTGACCACCAACACTGCTATCATGTGTCGTTCATCAATGAAACTGTCACCCGGTGATCTGTTATTGGGTGACAGAAGGTTATTACACAGCTAAAGCCTGTGTAACACACAGCTGTGTGTTTTCTCTTGCAGGGTTCTAGTGGGAGCAGCTTCAGAGCCCAGCATCAACATCGACGATCCCATCTGCGACGAATTCTTCTTTTTGGGCTGGAATGCGGCGGCTAAATTGAACGCCACCATTTATGAGAAGGTACTGGAACGGCTACTGCATGTTCACATTGAAAGGTTAACACTTTGGCACTTTTCAGTGCATTTAAATAATGGGCAGTACAGCGTCTAACCTAGTCATTTACATTTATAATAAAGGCATTTAGCAGACGGTTTTATCTTTATCTGTATTTATTTGTCAAAAGAAGGTGCAAAAAGGCCGAGCATTGACATTCCCTAGGGTAACCCTTAATAAGTCACCCCAAAGTCGAATTTACAGTCGCCATGAACCGCCGCTTCTGAAGCCGCGAGGACCGCCCCCGGAAGACCGTTACCACGGCGACCGTACAGGACTTCCAACTGCCCAAACGCCGCGTCCTGTCCCGCCCCAGGCAGCAGAACACCTGGGGGCGGGATGAGGGCAGAGGTGTTTGGGCTGTTAGACGTTGTGTCGCCGTGGTAACGGTCCACGACCGTATCCATGACCGTACACACAACGTCTAACAGCCCAAACACGGCCCCCTGTCCCCGCCCCCCCAGGTGTTCTGCTGCCTGCCCTCCAACTCGGTGCACAACATGCGGGAGCTGAGGGAGAACGCCGGCAAGGAGCGCCTGTGCGACTCGGACCCCCAGCAGGCGTGCGAGGAGCTGGGGGCCGTGCGGGGCCTCCTGGTCCATTTCCCCCTGCAGTTCCTGTGTGAGGAGAACCTGCTGCCCCCGCTCAACAGCAGAGAGGGCATTGTGCCGGTGGGGCTGTGGACATGAGGGCCAGCATGAAGGTGAGGCCCGCCGGAGTACTGCCAGAGTACTGCCAGAGTACTGCCAGAGTACTATACTGTAGAAATGCTTGAGTACTACTAGAGAACCATACCGTAGGACTAGTACTACTGTAGAAATGCTAGAGTACTACTAGAGAACTGCTTGAGTACTACTAGAGAACTGCTTGAGTACTACTAGAGAACTGCTTGAGTACTACCAGAGAACTGCTTGAGTACTACTAGAGAACTGCTTGAGTACTACTAGAGAACTGCTTGAGTATTACTAGAGAACGGCTTGAGTACTATTACCTCACCAACACCTGTTGTTCTAGACTATAACTATAACTACCCCCTCCCCAGAGACCTGTTAGAGTATTATTACTTGAGGAGACTAGTACTAACTCGCCCACAGTTCCTGTGCTGAACTCTTTATTATCCCCCTTGAGTGTTGCTAAAGAGAGCAGACTTAGCGTAATAATACCACACTTATAGAGTCCTACCATAGTTCTACTAGTACTCACTCGCCCACTGCTCCTGTACTGGACTATTACATTAACCGTACGCCCCCAAGGATACTAAAAACCCCCGCTAGAGTGCTGCTATATATCTACTAACTCATCCAATGCTGCTGTACTGGATGATTTGTATATT
The DNA here is from genome assembly GCF_902167405.1 of Gadus morhua. Classification (NCBI taxonomy): domain Eukaryota; kingdom Metazoa; phylum Chordata; class Actinopteri; order Gadiformes; family Gadidae; genus Gadus; species Gadus morhua. The sequence goes on from NC_044054.1 coordinate 12,398,290, forward strand.
GATTACAAAACAATAACTGTCATGTAGTCGCTACACTGGGAGTGCTGATGCATTGTATAAAGTGTACATGTCAAACATTTAAATTTCATTTTATGATCAAATTATATCAACACGCTGGCAAACTATTAAATCTTGGCTTTCCTAATCTTAGTGTGATTATGACAACGTCAATTTAAAATAATATGTATTTCCCCCTAACAATGTCTCTTACGTCTCTGTGAACATCCTCTTATCCCCCTCCTACCCTCTAGACTGCCCCAGCGCCTCCACCCTGCAGAAGAACCAACCGTTATATGAAGCGTCCATAACAGGAAATTAGCTCTTCTCACCCTCCACCACTTGATGACAATATTGCTCGTTTTCAAAATCGTTTTTAATCCCCCCCCCCCCCCCACTCCCAGTAATCTGCGGCTTGGAAACCGTATGACTAACAATGACCTCATGTTTTGTCTTTGCGGCCTGTGCTAATCTCTGTACATTGGCATGCGCTGTGTGACAATAGGGCTTTTGTTGAGGGCGAGGAGTTGGCTTTGGGTTTTCCTTGGAATGCATTCAAATACAATAACCTCCAGTCCAAATTAAGTCATTCATCTGAGGAATTTTTTGATACTATGTGATATATATTTTTATATATGGTCTGAAATGATCAGTTTTGCGTGGCTTTTTTTTGGTTAAGAAGCCTTATTAAAAGTTAGGTAAGCGTGAACTGGAAGAATTTAAAGGCCAAGTCTCTAATAATACTCACAAAACAAATATTTTATATAGTTATTTTCTATGTTTTGAAAAAAAGTTAATACCAATGAAAACCTAAACTAAATACTTTTTTCTTATTTTTTCCTGAAATCAATTCATTTAATAAACCGTGTATGCACGGTTTATTTCATGAATATTTTTTGTAAGAGGTTGATTATTCTTTGGCTAGAGGTCATCTGAACCACCGTGATGATAATGATGTCAATGAACATTTGAGCCTTAATTTCCATGTTGTAACAAGATTCACATCTCAGTGGATTTGGGTACATGGTGTACATTTATTCTAGCAAGCATCTCGGGAGGGTGGGAGGAAATATTCTCTCTCTCTCTCTCATGCAAGCTTCACCTCTCACTGCAGTGCCAGCAAATCTGTCAGAACATTTGTGGTTGTTATGGCGACTGACACAAAGAGGGAAGAGCTGAGTGGATGGTAGCTAAAATAAAGATTGGACACCGGCGTAAGAGACATGAATGATTGACGGGGGATGGGGGGGTCCCGTTTAACCATGTTCAACAGGACTTGCTGGCTAGCTCAAAACCTATCGCATAAAAGACTGAAATAGAATTTGTCAGAACCAACACCCCAACGATTTTCCGTATCCAACTGAAAGGGCAAATACTGGTGGAAGGAATATTAAGGATATTTGAATGCAGCTTGCATTGATAATATACATTTTAAGATGTCACCATGACAACCAGGTGAATAATACTGCAGCCCAGTTTGATTTCTTTGGCTGTAGAACATTTCGGTCACTCCCAATTGTTCAGTTGGATAAAGATATCTGCTTCTGAAATCCTGTAATGCAGTTCCCATGGGCCATCTACCTTGAATGTCTGCATATATGTTTATGTGTGCATAGACATGTTTATACTCAAAGGAGAAACTTTAAAGATTAGTTTGTAAGGATCAGTACCACTATAATTAAGGACCCAGTTGTTGCACATCAGTTAGACACTCCCGAAAACACTAGATTACAGATAAAGTGTATATATTTTTCTACTGCATTGTTAAACTCATATGATATCGATTTGGGCCATTCTGATTTCTTGCCTTTCTTTATTTTCCTATTATTCTTATGACTTATTTGTCACCGTAGCGGGTAACTATTGTAATGTCATTCCACAGAAAAAAGTGGTATCACTGATAACTACTTACAAAGGCAGCACTTTTGTTAGAAATCGTTTTTTCTTTTATATGGTATTACTGTGATGACTTATAGTAATGAGCAGAAACATAGAAATCGTCTGCATTTTTTTTTCATCCAAGGGGGACAAACGTTTCCATGTTTTCGAGCATTGACCTTTGAATCAAGTCATGTTTGTTGGTATAGAACTTTATTGATAATTGTATACTCCACCTAACATTCAGCTTGCCTACATAATGCTTTTGTAATCTTTTGGCCATCATGGGCCTTAATTATTAAGCATTTTAACATTGTAATACAACATTCCTAACTTTGTTTTAATCCTGCCAACTTCTATCAGTAAATGCGTAAAGTCCCATAATTCCGTCAGACCAGCAGGGGGGAGTTATACAGCACCATAAAAATGTTTTTTTCTATCACATAATTATCCTGAGAATTTCAGCTGTTTTGTTAAATTAAAAATATACATATATACAATATCATGCTATAATCGGTATATCTCTAGATTTTAAGATTTCAAACAGGGAATGGATTGTGCTTTTATATTAAATACATTTATATGACTGTTTAACACACTGTACTTTATATTTACTGATCTAATATTTCATATTGCCACAATCATATTGTTTCTATTATTTATTAATACAAAACTAATAAAAAACCTTTCTAACCTATTGATACCTTCGTTCTTTTGTTATGTTTGGTCTGTCTGTATTATATTTTTATGAGGACGCATCCACTGGGTGGGTTCCCTGTTTTGTTTCAGGCCCCCACAAAATGTGGCATATCTAGGCTACTATCCAATTTGAAATTCTTGAAAGAGAATGCCTTCTTACTCAGAATCTTTCCAGAAGAAACTTCAGTGTTTTTTTATTTATTAGATTCTTATATTCAATATAATTATATATAATATAGTATAATAAACATCCGAACCAGATTGAATATTGCTGTTCTTTTTATAACACTTACCAAATGATGATAGTGCTGCATTTTTTTTTTTTTTTAATTGTACTTAATCTATTTAACAATGGTTTCTTCCCAATCGATTTTAAGTATGAGAATGTTTACACATGATGATTTGCGGACCATTGTTCGTACCATGGACCTATCGTACGGGCTATCTTCTAGCGTTCAGTTCGCATCGAAAAGTCATCGCACAAGTTTGCCATTGGGTTCAGGTTATTTATCCCTGAGTAAGCGCCGTAGCGGTGAGGAAGCGAGCACTTGAGGAGTGTCGATCGGCGCAGCCAATCGAATCTGCAGCCTGACCGGAGCACGCCCACTGCGCTGGGGCGTAAAGGAGACAAGGACCAGTGTTGCCAGATTTGGCCATATTTCCCTCACATTCTAGCGAAACTGGCTGCAGCGCTAAATCGGGCCCAATCTGGCAACACTGAAATAGACATCAAAACACGTCGTGATATGAAGTGGACCGCCGCTGGTTGAAGTTACGGCGACGCAATGACGCGCAACCTTGGATTATACACTAGAAGTTGGTGAAACTTGGGATATTTTTTTGTTTTTGGGCCAATTGTTTTGAAGGAGAAACGTTGAAGGGGCAGAAGTAGAAGCTGCTGACCAAAAAACAACAACATGGGACGAGAGGGAAAGTTGACGGTTGGGAGGTTTAGCTCGGTAGCTCCTCGGCTAGCTCGGTCATAACGTCACACATTCGCACCTGACTCCAGATCCAAATTTTCTCCTTTGTCCGATTCAGAATCGAATCGATATTAAAGTGCTTACAAGTTGTACAACATCCTTATCAAATATCAAACCCACCAACGCGTACAAATTCCAATCCTGGTTGTTTTTACTTCGTAAATCTTTGGCGTAGAGACGAGAATCGGGACGTTTCATCGGCGCCATCACTCCAGACGTCTTCACATGATAGACATTGTTTTGCACAGAGGTAACTAACTCCACTCGATCGATATTACATCTCAGGTGCATCGGGTGTACTAGCGGGCGACTCGGACGTCTCCGTACACCTCCTCTGCGGGGCTGTCATGAAGCAGCAGCGCCGGTGCGTCATGTGCGTAAAATGAACGCAGTAGCAGCAAGGTGTTTATCAACGCTGGATGTGCGTTACAACACTGAAGCCCTTCGTTTTTCAGTTTCCATCGCATTCAACAGCTAACCCTCCAACGCTGCCAGGCTACACCACTGGTGTCTATCTGTCTGGTGTTCGTGTTTTCGTAGGTGGAATTGCCGTAAGGGAAGGGTGGACGTTTTCGTATTTGTCAGGTAAGACACACGACACATAATAACGCGTATAGCGGTGATTAGGAGAGTTAGGAGCCCTGGGTGCGTCTGCCTGCACAGTCTGCGGATCTGCGGCGGCGATGTGGTCGCGGGTCTAAAGCTGTTTTTTCAGCCGCATCACACCCATTTGGACCATCGAGTGTGTTCAATGTCTTTCTGAGAGGCGGTGGTTTGGACGAGCACAGGCGACCACCTAGAATAGGCTTCTTCGTTTTTATTTTTCCGGCTAACTTGTGAGCTGACCGTCCAAGTTTTGCAGCCATGTCTGAAAACGCCCCCACACGAAGCCTGGACGACATAGACCTTGCAGCTCTGAGGGTAAGTCATGTCACAGTAATAATAACACCCGTCTGGGGACTTCCCTTGATCGTTTCTCCGTTGAATTTTGATCCTATTTTTGGTTGCCTTGTGTTTGACATGAATCAGGGTTTTTATGTGAAGCCAGGCAGCTTAGCAGAAACTACATAACAACATGGGGTGTTTCGTGGCCTATCTTCTGCTCTTAAGAGAAGCTTGGAAGTTGTATCTTCCCCAAGAGGCATGCCAATGAATAAAATGCATGTAGTGGATGAGAAGATCAATAAACCAAGAAGAAGCAGCTACAATAATGTTGTTAATAAGAGATTCATAAGTGATGCATCTTGCCACACATTGGATTTGAAACAATACTAACACTAGTGGCCTACTGATCCAACTTGGATATCCAAGGATATATGCTTTATGTTTCGTTAGAACTGAAGCTGAACCATTCTGCACATGTGTTTCTTTAATTAAGTGTCATAGAAATGTGACTATGTGTGACAGTGGCTTGCTGAACAACAATAATATCATAATCAGCCATATGTATGTGAAAATATTGTATGGATGTCTGTATACAAGGCATAACGCTATTTTTGGTCAACTGGTCTTTGGAAATGGTTCATCTGAAAAAGTAAGGCTATCATTCGCTCAAAAACGGCATAGCTAAATTAAACAATGTTTCACATAATTGTGTGTGCATGTACACTTGCAGTACATACAAAGTAGCTTTAAAGTTTAACCTCTCTGTAAGGGTCCAATCGATATCAAAATCAACGAACAGCCTGTTTGTTCATTTTGAAATTATGAGTAGCCTTATAGACTTACAATTATAGACCACCATCACCTTTTTTACATTCTCAACCTGTCCATCAGCTGAACATATAGGATTAGCATTTCTAAGGACATTCAGCAGGCTACCTGACAAAAGTATGTCGATTATTATGATAATGTTAAAAGTAGACAAATACTTCAGCTATATAAGAGAATTACTGCTAGTCTTCGGGTAAATTATTCTCCACGTTAGTTAAACATCAATGGCCTGCTCTTGAATCACCTGGAAATGATAGTCAATTCAAACCAATCGTGATTAAATCTCCATCTGACGGGGCAGTTTACAGCACGTAGAACAGTAAAAAAGTACAGTAAATAGCCTCTACTGGGCTGCCTTACACTCTCGAGGTGTCCTATCACCCAGCAGCTGTTTGGTCAACTGTTTCTAGCCTACATGTGTGTGTTCAAGGCCAAGTTGTACTTTCTACAACAGCAATATCCACTCTGTATTTAGGTTTTGTGCAGGTTTGTATTCAGAATGTTTTAACAAGTTTAAACAGACAAAGTGTGGAGAAAAACGTATGGGAATGTGGTTTGATAATTCCCAAAATGATAAAAGTTGGTAGCCAACTGTGTGCGAATTAGTTGCAGGCTTTGGAGATGTCAGAAGTATCTCTCGTATGTTTCAATGTTATGGGCTTATCTGAGATTTGCAAAGTTGGAATCATCACACATCATTTAACTGTAGTGGAAGTTGCGTGGTTATGATTTAGATGCAGCTGTTTTTGACACACTTGGTGAATAGATGACTCTTGGATAACAATTAGGGCTAGATGACTTAGGGAATTTGCTTACTTTTGGCAAGTAGATGGCATGCAAATCCCTGTGTTAATACGATCCTGTATGGTTCACCACAATGTTATGAATGTCCCAGACGTGCTCATTGATCATGCTCTGCTGCAGGTTTCCTGTTGACAGTTGAATGCGTTCAGTTATTAGATTGCACTCCCTCTAGTTACCTCTCTGCTGGGTGGATGCAGATAGTCTAAGTTGGCTTGGTGCAAGGTGTGTGTGTGTGTGTGTGTGTGTGTGTGTGTGTGTGTGTGTGTGTGTGTGTGTGTGTGTGTGTGTGTGTGTGTGTGTGTGTGTGTGTGTGTGTGTGTGTGTGTGTGTGTGTGTGTGTGTGGCGGTTTTCAATGGCTAATGTGTGTGTAGACATTGCAGCAGGGCCTTTTCCATGGTTGTTTTTGTGGCGATCATGCAGTTACTTGGACAATATCATCATTGGAGAAATGCATTCTAATCTCGGAAATGCATGTTTTCTAATTATATAGTATAGTAAATTATAGGGTCATGCTTTATCAATAACTGAACTGAAAAAATCATATTTGACAGGAAAGTTATGTAGTTGACTTGACACTAAGCCTTTCAGGCAGAGTATTACTGTACTCGGGGCCGGTTTCATATTTTTCGAGCCGTGTTCTGTGAGTTCTCCTGAGCGCTGCCAGTGGCAGTCACCTTGACGCTTTTGGACGGGCCGCTCCGCCTGCCAATATTTCAGAATGAATTTCGAGCTCAAAAAGGCTGAAGCGTTACATTCCTTTAGCAATGATATAAGAAAGTCTGTGAACTTCAACGCAGCACCTTCCCAACGTATGTTGATGTAGCCTGACTACCAGCAGCACATTGACTAAATTTCAGCACCACACAGACGTCATTGAACGTCACTTTGATCCCATGACCACATAACTCCAAATGTTTTTAATTGGTGGGCCACTTATTGTTATTGTTGTCCGCCCTCTCCGATGGCTGTCGGCCGCACTAGTGTAACGACTCTCTGTAAATGTATTGTCACCCTTCCCCCCTCTCTCATCACTTCCGTCCCTCTCATATTATTGTGCGTTATACGTGGGCGATGCTGCCGTTTCAATCCTTCCACCCTCTGGATAATTGCATTACCCTCCGTACAGTCTCTCTCTCTCTCTCTCTCTCTCTCTCTCTCTCTCTCTCTCTCTCTCTCTCTCTCTCTCTCTCTCTCTCTCTCTCTCTCTCTCTCTCTCTCTCTCTCTCTCTCTCTCTCTCTCTCTCTCTCTCTCTCTCTCTCTCTCTCTCTCTCTCTCTCTCTCTCTCTCTCTCTCTCTCTCTCTCTCTCTCTCTCTCTCTCTCTCTCTCTCTCTCTCTCTCTCTCTCTCTCTCTCTCTGGCCCCATTTAGTTTTTTTGCATTTTTTAAACCCTGAAGATGCTCAATCAAGCAGCTCACCATTGCTTCCTCCTCACACAAAAGCCATTTTCAAAACATTAAGATAAAAAGCCCACAGGCAGCTAAGCTCTAGCAAATTATTTTTGCTATATACTCCAACCCTGTGTATACAACAACACCCTTAAAGCAGAACTCCACCAGCCAGCTGGAGCAATTGTTTCGGCCTCACCATAAAGCCTTTTATTTATTTATTTATTTATTTTTGCTGGTCAAACAAAAAGCACGGGCATCTACTCCCTAGAAGCTAATGTTTGTTGCTAGATACTTCTGTAGTGTACACACACAGTAATAGTATCCAGATGAAAGTGGGAAGATGCACGTTGTGAGCCGAGGTAGCATCCGGCCCACACATCATGCACAGAGAGCCTTCCTGTGCCGCCGTGCTAAAGAAGTAGAGCTGGGTCTGTTGTTCTTCCCCCACCTGTCTCAGGGGAGGAAAGCAACGCCATCTAATTTTTGAGTTGAATAGACTTGGTGTTGAGAGTGTTATGGACGTAATGTGGAGTGCTACATGTTTATGGGACATTTGTATCAGATTGAAAGTGCTATGCCGCCGAATGTTAATGTTTGTTATTCTGTCAAATTGAAATGAAAATGAAATATAATTCTTGTGTTTGTGCCATCAGAGCATTTCTTTTTAAAATGGCTTCAGACTCCCTGTCCTGATTCCCTTGTTCTTTTTCCTCCCTTGTATGGCCACCAGGATCCAGCTGGGATCTTCGAGCTTGTCGAGGTCGTAGGAAATGGCACCTATGGGCAGGTGTACAAGGTGAGCAGCATGATGGCCTTTCCCTTGTGTATAAACGTTGTGGCCGTGCAGGTGGACCTAGAGCAGATGCCTATACTGGGTTCCCATTAAGGACACTTGAATGCCTAGTTGTATGGGCCTTATTCCCCTAGTGGCCTTCTTGGCTCTGGGTGGGGGAACTGAATGCCACATTCAGTTCCCGCACCCAGCTAGCAGTTAGAACCAAGATGGTCCATTTGCCAAGGTTTTGCTGCAGGCCGCGCTCAACTATTGTTCTTAAGTTTTATTCTTTCTTTCTTTCTTTCTTTCTTTCTTTCTTTCTTTCTTTCTTTCTTTCTTTCTTTCTTTCTTTCTTTCTTTCTTGCTTGCTTGCTTGCTTGCTTGCTTGCTTCCTTTCTTTCTTTATTATTCTCTGCAAACTTTGGGAACTATCTTCTTCCTCAAATGTCCACCTAGAGACTCCATTCCAATTTTAAAATGTTCATATTAGCTAGGAATCGTGCGCCTCTTTTCAGATTTTTTAATATTTTATCCAACACTTAATACTTCAGACTTCGTAACTTGGTCAATATTTTATCGTTAACCTTCGTTCAAAGGTTTAACAAATCAACACACTTGTATCTACAATAATCATTCTGAAAACAGAATTTCGATTACCTTTCATACTTTTTCAAAATCACAGTTTAAATTGCATGTCGGCTTGTTTTCAGTTGGTCATTGATTTAATGAGGTTAGCGCACGAGGACGTGCAGGCAGTTGCCAGATTGGGTCGTTTTTCTCGCTCAATTGGACTACTTTTTAAGACGTTCAGGCAGCGTTGCCAGATTGGGTGATTTTCCCGCCCAATTGCACAAACATTTAATAGCTTTAGGCTGATAAAATGAGCATAAGGCGAGTACATACAATTTCGGCCATTTCAGATTCTTCAGTTCAATTCCTTTTACATTTCTGCATTTTAGCAATGCTTTGCGCTTTCATTCAGCTGTCAATTTATTTGTTTCCAACCATTTACATTTCTTAAATGGTGTGCTTGTTTACATTGTTTACTCCATTTAGAATTTTGAGCTCTGTTCAAATCCCTTCAAAAGATTTAAGCCATTTAACGTTTCTTTATGTCTTAATCAATGTGGCTTTATTAAAAAAAATGCACTACAGCACTCACCGCATTTGCTGCAGGAAATGCATTTTCTAGTATATTGTATCGTTAAGAGTTGTTGGTTTATTTCAAATGACAACGTTTGCAAATGGCATATTAAACAGTGTATGACAGCTGCACTTGAACCAAAGTATCCCAAAATAGATCAGAACAATTTATATGAGCAGCAATAGTTTTTGATTAAACGCTTACTAGACTCAAAGGGCAAAAAAAAAAAGGGTTGTGGGAGGACATGGGTTTTATTTAACTATATTCTGCTGCGAGCGCTTTGTGTTGAGGCGCGACCGCTCAAGATGATTGACTTGTGTTCCAACCAGGGCCGTCATGTCAAGACGGGCCAGCTGGCCGCCATCAAGGTGATGGATGTGACGGAGGAGGAGGAGGAGGAGATCAAGGCAGAGATCAACATGCTAAAGAAATACAGCCACCATCGCAACATCGCCACCTACTACGGCGCCTTTGTTAAGAAGAGCCCACCAGGACATGACGATCAACTCTGGGTTGGTCTCTCTCTGCGATCTATGCGGGTTTTGTCATAAAGATGAACGACACAGTCTAGGCAATCACTGAGGAACACGCAGCTCATGGAATCAAATGTTTTAAAATTGAGTTTGGGCCACTTGGGTTTGAGGTGAATGTGTTTTGTTTGGGGATTTATTTAACACCTCGTCTATACCTGTGCAGTCATGCGACTGTTATATTAACAAGGAGAGATTTTGTTGTTGTTGATTGGAGCGCGCAGAATCGTGGACTGAAACAAATTATTTTATCACAGCATTGAAATATTAATATTATAGTCTTGGATATAGTGCAACCCTCAAAAGTGACGTGGTGGTTAGATTACTGTCTATGGATGGCAGTAAAAAGGCAAATGTGTTCTTGTGTGTAGTCAATCTTACAACTATTTTAGACAAGCTCTTCATTCAATCAGTTGAGTCACCGTTGAAGCCGGCGGTGGTTTACAGTCTTTTCCTTTGCGTTGGCTGTAGCTGGTGATGGAGTTCTGTGGCGCCGGTTCTGTGACCGACCTGGTGAAGAACACCAAAGGAAGCTCTCTGAAGGAGGACTGGATCGCCTACATCTGCAGAGAGATCCTCAGGGTGAGACGCTCACCCAGACTGTCTGGAGCTGGGAGATTGAAGTAGACAATAAGACTGTACGGCAGAGGATCTGACCTGTCTGTGTCTGTCATAACGCAGGGTCTGGCACACCTCCACGCCCATAAAGTCATCCACAGAGACATCAAGGGTCAGAATGTCCTGCTCACAGAGAACGCTGAGGTCAAACTGGGTGAGTTGATGAGCCATTCATTGGAACGGTCCAGGAAAAACCTTTTACCACTTCACTTTTAATTTCAAATGATTTGCAGGAGAATTATGAGAATACAGCACACCGCTCAATCCTGCTAGGGATGATTTTGCTCTCTGCTTGAAGTTGTTCTGTTACGGGGAAACCAAGACGCGGAAAGTATGACGCGTCAAAGGATGTGGCTTGAAGTACCTTGGTTGTTCTATGTAACCGTTAAAAGGTTGGGGCTAAACTTGGCAAACAACATTGTGCACTTTTGAAACCCCTGTACAACATGTATTTATATCATCGCACTGTCCATTCCACACTAGTACTGCTTAGTCATTTACTAGATGCTTTTAACCAAATCGACTTACAGGTAATTCAGATGCATGTCAAGTCGATTTTATTAGTATAGCCCTTAATCACAGTAGCAGCCTCAAAGGCCTCACGGGCCACACTATATGACGCCCTCCAAACCCTTCTAAAGGGCCAAGAATAACTCTTCATTATCAATGGAGAAACCTATTATAAGGTACACAGAAAAATGTATCCCACCTGAGCAGTGCATCGGGTGCCCTAATAGGCAGACATAATAGCATAGGTAGCATAGCAAGCAAAAGGGCTAGAAGCAGAGGCAAAAAGGAACTGATCATTATGAAGCAGGTAGGGGCTAGGTGTCCCACGTGATGCATATAGCTAGGCTGTTGACAGCCTAGCTATATGCATGGTATATATGCTTGGTGATCGAACCCGGTACCTTTTGGGCTGCGGGTCAACCACTCTTAACCGCCGCATCCACCTGTCACACACAGTGGACTTTGGCGTGAGTGCACAGCTGGACCGCACCGTGGGTCGGAGGAACACCTTCATCGGCACGCCATACTGGATGGCACCGGAGGTCATCGCCTGCGACGAGAACCCGGACTCCACATACGACTACAGGGTAACCTCTTCATGTCCAATTATCTGCCCCCCCCCCCCCTCGCTCGCTCCCCCGACATCCATTGGTCAGTAGAGCTAAAACCTTCAAAGTGAAATGGACGAGTTCCCTGTGTTTCTCTCTCGCAGAGCGATATCTGGTCGTTGGGAATCACAGCTATCGAGATGGCCGAGGGAGCTCCGCGTGAGTACAGTCTCTCTTTCTCTCTCTTGCTCTCTCTTTATCTTTCTCTTTCTCTCTCTCTCTCTCTCTCTCTCTGACATTGTCTTTTTTTACACATCATACGTCTCCCTCTGATTTGAAGTATTAAGAAGGATTTTCTTTTGTTAATTATGTCTCACAAAGGAACCAAGTCAAAAGTATCAGTCAAAAGTACAAAGTGGTAGCAGAGTAGAAAAATAAAGGTTAGGATTTGAACTAAGTATAGCAAACCACTTCTCCATTTGACTTGGTCATGGCCCAGGAATGTTAGAAGATCTATTTTAAGTTGACTCAAAAATTAGCTTGCAACAATGGTATAAAAATAATATTCAGCATTTATCTCTACATTTGGTTAGGAAAGGTATGCCATACAAGTCTTTGAAAGACATGGAGGGAAATGTGTAAAAACAAAGTTCACACAGTCCTAGTAATCATTAAGCCCATTCCTCCACCCAAATATTGATTTCCAGCCACAGATAACTAAATCACTATAAATCCCATGGTTTTCCTACATCTGTTGGTCTGTGATGGTCACTTGTTGCGATGTTGAGCCAGTCTTATACTAGATCATTAGATCGCTAGATCAACCACACATTGGCTTTGTATTCCAGTTGGTTTTGCTTCCATCTTAAAACATGCAGCTTGTTCACATAATTACAAATGTCTCCTTCTCTCCATAGTCAAGTTTCCGATCTGGGTTGGACTGTTATATCTACTATTTTACATTATTATCTAATCCTTTTCCATTCGTAGGATTTTATAAATGTTCTGGCCTTTTCTGTCTGTAGTAGTTTCTCAATATTAATTCCTATGTTTATCATATAGGGAAAGTATTGTCAATAACGTGGTTACAAATGTATGACCTGCCGTGGTCAGCCTCCCAAAACCTTTCCTCTTCAAGTCCAAACTTAATCGCTGGGACTCCTGTCCAGTATAAAGGGCCATATTTTCCCACCAAACCATTCTCCTAGCTCCACACTCGCTGTGGTCCTGGTGGTTTCTCCCTCCACGTGCTTGGAGCCCTGAAATAGGAGAGTTCACCACAGCAGAGCATGGCAATACATCTAATTTAGGATTTGTTTACATTTTCTGTTGATTTCATATCAGTACTAAGTAAAAAACAAAGATGATACTGAATTTCCCTCCCGGGATTTTTAATTATGTGATGCAAAGTGGCTCTTTTTAACGTCCGGTTAAGAAAGGCCCAGATTCCTGCGAGCGAGGACATGGTAGAACATGTATCCTACGGGTGTCGGTGTATCCCTAAAAGGGTTAAAAACACTTCCCCCCCTGCCCCCCATTGCGTGCTTGCAGCAGCTCATTTCAATCAACAAGGTTTGCCTGACAAAAGGCACCGTGCACCGTGGGAATGGGAACGGCGAAGGCTAACCAGACAGGTTTAGCTAGCTCCCTACCTACGCTGGGGCCACAGTGAGTCACAGGCCTTGAAATGATACTTGATGTAACCCTCTGTGTTTGAATAACCGCAGCAACCAGAACACTTTATGGGTCTGTAAAGATTAGGCGTTGTTGTGGAGGTTATTGCACTACCATGGTGTGTGGGGGCACATACATTCACTTTTTGGTAAATCAGAGAAATAAATCTTGGTTCTTTCTGTGTTATTTTTGGCTGCTTATTTTGCGGGAAAGTCCCATGACTGAGGTTGCAGTGGATTGATTCCCCTGTGTTTGTCTGTTCTCTTCCAGCACTGTGTGACATGCACCCAATGAGAGCACTCTTTCTGATTCCCAGGAATCCTCCTCCCAAACTCAAATCCAAGAAGTGGTGAGTGCCTTTTGTGGCTGCTGGTATTTTTTGCAGGGTTAGCTTTTATAATAAGTAAATAAGTTGCACTGTGTTGTGCTGTTCTCATTGAATTCCTGTTGAATCTTTAATGGATTTCAGTCCATGTCTTTTTTTAAACTTTGAAAGGCCTTTTCAAGTCCTTATTCACACAAACCAAACCAGACGTGTGTTTTGACCAGGAACATTAATTACATAAATAATACCAAACATCCGAAACGACACACGGTCCCTTCTAGCTGATCCACTAAGGTCTCTTAATGCAGGTCAAAGAAGTTCATGGACTTCATCGAGGGCTGCCTGGTGAAGACCTACCCCAGCCGCCCGTCCACGGAGCAGCTCCTGAAGCACACCTTCATCAGGGACCAGCCCACCGAGCGGCAGGTCCGCATCCAGCTCAAGGACCACATCGACCGCACGCGCAAGAAGAGGGGCGAGAAAGGTGGGCTCCCTCCAGATCAGCTGCTGATGAAGGGGGTTATGGGATGTTTAGTTCTTTTTATTTTGCTGTATATATTTGTATGTCTATAGTCCTGTTCCCCTATTTAATGGTTATTCCTGAGTGTTTTTTGTGTGCTTTCTGTAACATATAACTTTCTGTCTTGAGCCGAGCATTCGAGACACATGTCTGAGTTGTAGAACCTGGAGTATTGGACAGGGTTTGATTGGTATACGAGGTGGTAGCGTGGAGAGCGGGGCTCGTACTGAGCAGCACTGTGTTCTGGTCTCTGGTGCAGAGGAGACGGAGTACGAATACAGCGGCAGCGATGAGGAGGACGAGAACCGCGGCGATGAGCGGGAGTCGAGGTAATAACATGTCTACAGCCCCGCTGGTCTGAACCCAGTGCAGATGGATGGAGCCGATTTAATGAGATGGATACTTTATTCTTCCCTCGGGTGCCTTTTGTTCAGTACAGCAGCAGACCATGAAACTAAATGGCAATCTAAAAGACAATCTAAAAGTATGAATAAAGTCACAAAAGTAGAATAAATTACATCAAATTCAAATCACATTGTAATCCAAACCATACCCATAGCCCTGTCCATAAGAAAAGGGATTCTAAACCCGGTCTAGAATTCTGGCCCTTAGCCCTTTCTTAATCCTTGATCTTTTACCCTATCTAGAAGAACCCTCATCTTAAACCCCATTTAGAAGAACACTCATACTAGAACACTAGAACACTCCTATAGAACCCTGATCCTAAACCCTGTCTAGAACCCTGATCCTAAACCCTGTCTAGAACCCTGATACTACACCCTGTCTAGAACCCTGATCCTAAACCCTGTCTAGAACCCTGATCCTAAACCCTGTCTAGAACCCTGATCCTACACCCTGTCTAGAACCCTGATCCTACACCCTGTCACAAACCCTGATCCTAAACCCTGTCTAGAACCCTGATCCTACACCCTGTCTAGAACCCTGATCCTACACCCTGTCACAAACCCTGATCCTAAACCCTGTCTAGAACCCTGTCTAGAACCCTGATCCTAAACCCTGTCTAGAACCCTGATCCTAAACCCTGTCACAAACCCTGATCCTAAACCCTGTCTAGAACCCTGTCTAGAACCCTGATCATAAACCCTGTCCCAAACCCTGATCCTAAACCCTGATGCTAAGCCCTGTCTGGAACCACTTAGCAGTAATGTAAATGACTGACTTATAGATTTTCTTCGTCCATGTTCTCTCTCCTGCCCCTTCCCCTGAAGCAGTTCGATCCTCAACGTGCCGGGCGAGTCCACGCTGAGGCGGGACTTCCTGCGGCTGCAGCAGGAGAACAAGGAGCGCTCCGAGGCGCTGAAGCGGCAGCAGGCCCAGCTGGCCGCCCAGCGCCGGGACCCCGAGGAGCACAAGAGGCAGCTCCTCCACGACCGGCAGAAACGCATCGAGGAGCAGAAGGAGCAGCGCCGGCGCCTGGAGGAGGTAGGAGGTGTTTCTTGTCACTAACTGCCGTGACCGTGCCGAAAGCTCGCTCGCCCGTTCCCTTTATAGTCGGGCTCTATTTCTGGGCGTGACCATTTTGTAGTGGGGTCCGCAAATGTACACCATGTTCCAATTGGTAAATGGACTGGATTTATAAAGCACTTTTGTAACCAGTGCCCACTCAAAGCGCTTTACAATACTGCCTAACGTTCACCTATTAATGCACACGTTCACACACCGACGGCGGTGTCAACCGTGCAAGGCGAAAGCGGGAGTAATTAGGATGAGGTGTCTTGCTCAGGAACACCTCGACACTCCTGAGCCACATGCCGCCATGATATGGGGTCCTATATAGTGAACTATTTGGGGCGTGACCATTTTGTAGTGTTGTCCGAAATGTGAGCATACATATCTGGTTCCCTCTACAGTGCACTACTTGGTACCCATAATGCTTTTCCACCCTATTGTTAGATTTCAGCTTATTTCTAAACTGTTCGGACAGACTCTGCGTTGTGTATTTTCAGTCGTAGTAGTAATTCTTGAAGTCGAAATCAAAGCAGCTTGACAGGTTGGATTAGAGGGTTGAATAGATGGTTTATTTTCCAGGAATACAGCGAGATGCAGACTTAGGTTGAATAATCTATAGTGGACCCGGTGGTCGATGACTTGTTCCTTGGCTGTCGAACCCTCTTCTTGTCGAACCAAAGGGTTGGGGCGAGTATTATACAAAAAGGGGATATATGAATAACAAGAGAACAGACGCACTCTCGCACTGATAAGGCCTCTGGCCCTGGCTATGTCCCGGAGGACCAGGTCGGTTCAACCTTGTTGAACATAACAATGGCAGAACACCTTGTATCAGTATGAGAGGCCCTTGCCTGTTCCTAGACTAGAAATGTAACAGAAAGAGAGACACTAAAATACACCAACATTCTACATTCCTCCCTCTTGATCATACTAAACATAGTTTAAAGATCACCAAAAAAAATGAGAATTCAGTGTATTTACTGGTGACCCATTAATAATTAACTAAATCAATGAAAGAAAGCATAAAAGGCAATAGACAATTAAATTCAAATCATACACAAGTAAACCAGGTGTAGGCCACTATAATAAAGAAAATAACAAACTCATTAGGTTACATATGATTAAACCAAAACAGATAAAATTGTTTAAAGAATCAAGAAGGTCAACTGTCCAGACACCTCCCTCTGCTTGGCAGTGAAGCTCCACCATTCTTCAATAGCTTCCACTGTTCCCAGCAGAAAAAAGTGGTTCCGTTCCTCTAAACAAAATTAACGGCCTCAGTGGAAGGCCTAGCCTTAGAAACGTTGCGAAGTTTGGGGCACCAGACCTTACGATGGGGTGGGCTCTCTAACACAGCCACCCTAAGGGGGGCTAACAAGATCGGGGCAGTCCCCGGGGGGGTCGGTCGGGGGGCGGTCGTTCGGTGAAACACACAGAGAGCTATCTTAACGACCACATAGAGCATAATAACGGGAAGGACAAACGGCTGTAAGATTTGGACTATCTGAGAAAACATGGACCCACCCAACCCACTTAGCCATCCTCCCAAAGACCAACCTGCCGTTTCCGACTTCAGCCTGGCCACATTATCATAGATGTCATGAACATAATTAGACACATTCGTAGACGCATCGGGGACGTATGGTCCAACTTCATTGGTCCAACAAATGACACCCTTAGGAGCATAGCTCAATTTGATCTTAATTGGGGGACCTGCATCCATTGGGACAGTGTAATAGGAAACCTGTGGTGCTGCTACAGATCCAGATCTAGGGTTACCTCCGATGACATCATGTTTATTAGCTGCAACATACTCGGGGATGGTGAACGGGACAGCGAGGTAAGGATATACCTGAGATGAAGCTGGTATAAGCCCACAAACCCAACATGACTGCTCCCCTTTAGCCTTAGCTAACCCATGGGCAGTTTGTAAAAATGTGTTATCTTTGTGGATTACATCATGGCTGTCAAATGAACAATTTCCCCCTGTAAATAGATGGCACAACAACATCCCAAACAATACTGGTAACATCATGACTCAGTTGGTTTTGAGTAGCAGTTGCAACAGAGTTCTTTTCAAGTTGATGGCCACCGCAGGTGTGATGGGGGATGAGGATGAAAGTTCGTAGTAGGGCGTCAGGACAAACACTCCTGGACAAAGAAAAAGTGCAGTATCAGTCATGGGGGAGGCATTGTCACAGCCTCCAACAGTAATAATAATCAGCTATGGTTTGTAATTGTCTTAATGATTCGATAAACAATGAAAAATGATCATACAAAAATTAATCGCTTGATTCGAAAATGGTTATATCAGTAATCAGTAATCAGTCATCATAGTTTTCAATAAACCTTGTGTGAATGAATGAATGATTGAACCTTTGTTCAAAAATAAAACAAAACAAACAAAATGTTCTAAAGCTGAGCAGTTGTGTCAAGAAGGAACCAACATGAACTTAGATAGGTGGTGACAAAAGTCCTAGCATCTTTCGAAAACTAACCTCTCGTGAAAATAAAGGAATGAAAATAACAAACACCCAAACACTCCCTACTCTTCACCCCGTATCAGTTAACATTCTACACTATATCCCATGATGTAAAGCGGTTTTAATTTTCAGCAGATTCACCGAACACATCTTGCCTTGCTGACATGTAACACATGTCGGCTTGTTTATGTGACCGAGACATGTCATAACAATACCGCCGCATAATTGGAGTCTGAACTCCCTGCGTAACTTGTTCCCTAAATAGTGTCAACCTCAGACACAGCCTTTGGCATTACTTTGGTAACATTTCAGAAGGCATTCCTCAGTTTCCTGCAAAGATGCCTGTTTCAGCTTAATTTCTTTTATTTTTTTTAGGTTAGAGTAGCGAACTACTAAAGCTGTATTTTG
The DNA here is from genome assembly GCF_902167405.1 of Gadus morhua. Classification (NCBI taxonomy): domain Eukaryota; kingdom Metazoa; phylum Chordata; class Actinopteri; order Gadiformes; family Gadidae; genus Gadus; species Gadus morhua. The sequence goes on from NC_044054.1 coordinate 12,416,760, forward strand.
ATTATCTAAATGAAACTCAGTTGTCTCTCTCCAGCTAAGCATCCAAGTATTCCAATTTGACAATCGTAGCTGGATTTCATTAACCAAATGAGGTATTTTTTGCACTTATAAAGAGGCTTGTGGTTTTGGTGAAATCGTGAAAGAAAGGTCTAACTTACAAAATAATGTTATCGTTTTGGTAACCATGTGATCAGGCGGCCACCATATGAAGTTGTTCTGTCTTAACGGCTCCCGGAGTTAAAAGTGAATCAATTGAAATATTCATGGCTGCTTTAGGATTCTCTTTACATGTCGATATGTAGGCCTCAGTGGTTTGGTGTGCCTTCCTTTCCTCGTGGCGTCTATGAAGACGCCCGCTGTACGGTGTACACACAGTATTTATCTCATGGCGGGTGCCTAGTCTATGGCTGTGTGTAGAGGCTGTTCTTGGAGGGATGTTTGAAGCCAGGGGGAGGACATAGGCCCTTGCATGGGTCAGTGTGCTGCAAGACAGGGGACGTAAGGAGGGAGGGGAGGCCCTCGGCTTCAAATAACTTTTGAAAACCTCTTTGTTTTCCATATGTGCGGCTGAGGGAAAAGTGTGCGGCAATGACGTTTCAAGACGTCAGGTTTTCATTTGAAAAGCAATTCCCCTGAAAGAAAGGTTCCCAATGTGTCATGGTAAGAAAGAGTAGGCGGACGGAGCGACAGAGGGGTTAAGATAAACACACAGGAGAGGAAACGGTGCATGTTGAGAGATGTGTTCAGCTCACTAGGTCCGTATAACGTTGCTGACGCTGACCCTTGTGAAGGGGTACCATTTTTAAACCATATTTCAATTTTAGGATTAGGATTGCCATTTCATAATTATTTAGTTTTGACATTCTTGTTCTGGGTGTGTTGTTAAAGCCCAGCAGATCCTCCTCACTGATAGCTTTGTCACAATACTAATCTCCCAGCCCTCTGACATTCCACTGCTGTTGTGATTTCTCCCCAGGACTCGCCTCGGTTACACTCTTACTTTGGAGCGCTGGCTTCATAAATAATTCACCAACCAGTATTGGCTGTTTTCTGTTTCATTAGCTCAGAGGAGAACATAAGTGGAATTCTCAAAATTAGTACTGTTTTCAAAAACAAGATACCAAGTGACTTAGTGAGCTACACACACACACACACACACACACACACACACACACACACACACACACACACACACACACACACACACACACACACACACACACACACACACACACACACACACACACACACACACACACACACACACAATGAGACAAACTGGCTGACTCATGATTATTTTAATTTCAGCTAATTATTTTCTGTGCGTCCGCACGGCAACAAGGAAGGTGTTCAATTAGCAAAAGGAAACAAAGCCCATCGGCTCATCTCTTTCTGGAACTCGCAGCGCGGCCCTGTGTCTCTGTACTCATCCCTCTTCGCCTTGACACTCTTTTCTCCCAGCAACAGCGAAAGGAGCGAGACATGGCGAGGCAGCAGGAAAAGGGTCCCCACCGGAGACTCGACGACATGCGACGGGAGGAGGACAGGAGGATGGCCGAGAGGGAGCAGGTAACCAATGGCGTCGGCCGCCGAGCCTGTGGTCGGCCAATCGGGAGGCGGGGGGGGCGTCTCCCTCCCTCACCGCCCACCCTGTGGAAAAAATTCCACGAATAGGTTGCCATAGCAGCTAGGATCTAAATTGGTGTATTTATTCAGAGACGGGTTTCTGTGGGTGTGCTCTCCTGCGCATCATGTACCCGGTCTCTAGCTGAGCCCCTGTTACACAGTCTGGCCTCATACCAGCAGCTCTCAGCGCGGTGGCTTCCTTTCTCTCGGTGCCGTGTAGCTCAGCCTCACGCTATTTCTGCAGTTTCTAAACAAAACCCCCTTGTTTTTCCCCAGGAAAGTGCGAGATAATTGGCCGCCGTGGCTCTTGTGTACGCATTCTCACGTTCATAGTAGCCGTGGTTTACCAGGGGGGTTATTTGTGTCACACAGTGTTGTTTATGTGAACGAGTGAGACTGTTCAGACGTCTTCAGTCCAAATCAACCCAACCCATAGGACCGACGACAGTGTTCCCACTGCAGTACTTGTCACTGTCAGAATTGCTGTCACATTCATACCGTTGGGTAAAAGACTTGAGAAAAGGTGTCCACCGTAATAAGCATCAGATAGAAGTTGTTTTATAGTAATTCTAAATCTTTTCCCTTCATCTGCTGGTTCCTGGCGGTCTGATCTAACTGTTAATATGTAAAACTGATTTATGGATATACCACACCCTCTGTCCTCAAATGGACCTGATACTGGCCGGGGGCTTTTATGCCCTCTGTTTGGATATGGTGGTTTCATGTTCTCTCAGCCTGATGCAGCTTTGTTCTGGTAACAAAGGTCAGCATGGTCTCTACGCATGAGCCATTTCCATCTCCAGTTTTTGTTTGCAGCTCCACCGTAAAATCCTCCAAATGGACCGTTTTTCGATTTCTATGGTCGTTTATAGAAGTGGCGTTGCGTAACATCTTTGCTTTGTTCACTTTCCTTTGCCCCCCCCCCTCTCCTCCGTCGGCTCCCTTCATTCCTCCCCACACCTGTTCCTCTTCCTCCCCCCCCCCTCCCCCCCGACCTGCACCCCTCTGCCCCTGCAGGAGTTCATCAGACACAAGCTGGAGGAGGAACAGCGGCAGTTGGAGATCCTTCAGCAGCAGCTCCTGCAGGAGCAGGCTCTGCTCATGGTAACTCCTCTGATGACTCTCCTCTTCTGGCTGCCATGGTTACCTCGCCACCTACCCGGCTGAAAGGCGCTGGGTAGACTTTGTTGTGTTGTGTGTGTGTGTGTGTGTGTGTGGCGTTATGTAAGACCCCCCACGTTGCAACCGTAATGCATCTGAGGTCTGGTGGCTGTGTGTCGCAACGGTGATCCGATTGCTATCCCTGACATGTTGAGTATACAAGTGTCAATCGGATTCAAATATACTGCAGTGTATTATATAGATATACAATAACATACATACATACATACATACAGTACGAATGTAATGGATATTGTAATTTTCAATACTAAACTAACAAAGCACTCTCAGTTCACTGCAGCGCGGTGCTTGATGTGTTCATAAAGAAAGCCGTGACGCTGAAACCTGAACACTGAAATGTGTTGGTGTGTGGAAAATAACCAGCCACATTATTACCGATGAAGCAGTCTCATTATATCACTATTAACATCTCTGAATAAGTGTGGGCTGGCCACTTTGGATATGAAGTAGCTGCACAATGCTGTCATTCCCAAAACACAGATTCTCTTATCTCTCTATGCGTGTTCATCCATCATCACGCTTTGTTAAATTCTTTGTAAAGCATTGCAATTTAGTCCCTTATGCTGGAAGAAGATAATGTAGTGCCACAGGAAACAGTACTCTTATGTTTGAAGAAGATTATGTATTGCCAAAGGGAAATAATACTATTAGCAGATACCATGTGATTTAGGGAAACATAAATATACTTTCCCCACCAAGAGCACAGTCAATTAAAAATTACCACAATGTACTGAGGACAGTGTTCAACTCGGGCGAAGTCCAGACATTACGCAATGTAACTGGATACGAGATGATAAGCATTAATTACACAATGAACATCTTAAGATGTTACACACACACACACACACACACGCGCGCGCACACACACAGCTGTTTTACTGTCTGGAATTATTATTATTTATTATTTTAAAGTGAACTGCTTTTGGCAGTGCAGCCCCCGCACTGAGCTGCGATGCTCAGCTGCGCCTGGCTGTTTGAAGTGACAGGATCGCAGGGCTGTGGCATTGAGGCTCTATCTCTGTGACTCGTCTGAACCAGATAATGCAATTAAGATCCTAAGGAGCACAATGATTGGGAATTGTAACGTGGTTTGTATCTAAATCATTGAAAATAGGACTTTGGATACATAAAAAAATACTGCAATTAATCTCGAGGTACTGGGTAGGTAGGTGGTAGTAGATCCGGTAGTGTCATGAATTGATTAATTAATCATAGTCAACATGTCAACACAAATCTACAGCATGGCAAAGGCATGTAATTTCTTCCCCACAGCCCATCTTTTTTCTCCCTTCCTCACATCCTTTTTTTTACAAGACGTTTCCAAAAGCGTTAATCTCGAAGGACGACATGTTAATAAAGTTATTGTTGTTGGCGGTATCGTTGGGGAACAGTAAAGTCCTTGTGGTCAATATAGGCATGTACCCGTCGAAGGTGGTCGATAAAGGCGTTGTTAAGTGAAGCCCGTGTCGATAAAGTTACCTTTGACGGACCATTGTCGGTGTGGCCTGCAGGAGTACAAGCGCAAGCAGCTGGAGGAGCAGAGGCAGTCAGAGCGGCTGCAGAGGCAGCTGCAGCAGGAGCACGCCTACCTGGTGTCCCTGCAGCAGCAGCAGGACAAGAAGCCCCAGCTTTACCACTACAACAAGAACCTGGAGCCCAACAACAAGCCCGCCTGGGCCCGCGAGGTGCCCGCCCCCACACACACACGCACACGCACACACACGAGCATCACCCACACAGCGCACGCCCACGCGCTGAGAGCTCTCATGCTTCTCCACAAGCGCCTGTGTGCCCCTGCTGCCCCTGAACTCTGAGCAGATCTGACTGGAGTGTAGAGAGGCACCCATGAGGAAGAAACACTGTCTAACGATACTAAACGACCTCTTACATGGCGCTTCGTCGTAGTGCTGTTAAGTTATTTAGCTTTTAAACAAACGAGTGACTTGCAGTGAGCTCAGCTACATGGCATTATGGTAGATATGGGTCATATTATCAAATCATCGCTAATGATGTATACAGTGAAGAAAAAAGGAACAATACAAATGACATGAAAGTAACCAGACTGAACACCTAACAGGCTGTCTCTCTCTCTCTGGTGTTGTATCCCATGTCTGTGACCCTCTGTTGCCTCTGTTTTTAAATCCCCTGTCTCGCTCATCCTGGTGTTATATCTGCTGTATGTTTGTCACTCTCGTTCTCCCTCTTTATGGTGTGTGTGTGTGTCTCTCTCTCTCTCTCTCTCTCTCTCTCTCTCTCTCTCTCTCTCTCTCTCTCTCTCTCTCTCTCTCTCTCTCTCTCTCTCTCTCTCTCTCTCTCTCTCTCTCTCTCTCTCTCTCTCTCTCTCTCTCTCTCTCTCTCTCTCTCTCTCTCTCTCTCTCTGACAAAGGTGGAGGAGAGGAGCAAGCTCAACAGACAGGGTTCTCCCAAGATCTGCACCACCGTCTCCGACACGGCCATCCAGTCGCGCTCAGACTCCATCAGCCAATCAGGAGGGGGCCAGGCTGCCCAGACCCCGCCCATGCAGCGGCCCGTGGAACCTCAAGGAGGGCAGGGCAAGGTGTGTGTGTGTTGGTGACGGATGAGCAATGCAGACTCACACCCCACCGGCGCCTGTATTTATACACGAGGCCAAATGTTTGGAAGAGGGGGTCAAATGTAAACACCTGGGCCTGTCCCTGTGTGCATTAAACAGCTATTTTCATAACGCTGCCTAATCCAACTATCTTACTCACACCCGCTTCTGTGTCTTCTTCTCTTCCTCTCTCTCCGTCGGGCGCCCCCTTCTAACGCTTCCGTCTGAAACATCCGACCTCTGCTCCTCTCCTCAATGACGGACTCCTCCGCTCTCTCTGTGCGTTTCCATCGGGCCGGGGCGCTCTCTCTTCCTGCCCTTCCCCTAACCCCGCCTGGGCTTGTTGTCGCCCCCCCCGCGGTGCAGTTCCAGATGGCCCACCTGGTCCCTCTCAAGCCCTACGCCGCCCCCGTGCCGCGCTCACAGTCCCTCTGCGACCAGCCCACTAAGACCATGTCCGCGTTCCCCACCCAGGACCCCTCCCTCGCCCCCTCCCCCCGCCCCACGCACTCCCGCGAGCTGGTCCGCCAGAACTCGGACCCCACCTCGGAGAACCCCGGCCCGCTGGCGCACCACCCCATCAGGGAGGACCGGGGTCCCTGGATCCGCCTGCCCGACGTGGAGCTGCCCCCCAAGGTGACCCCCCCCCCCGGACCCCTCAAGTCGGCTGGTCTTATTGTTGTTTTTTTGGGGGGGAAATGTTTTATTGCATCCGTCATGGGATTGTTTGAAAATGTGAGTGGAGTAATACTCAGAGCCACCACTCTTCCCCGAACTGGGATTTTTTTCTCTAAATCTAATTTGGTTTGTGGAGGAAATATAGCATGAAGGTTTCAATGCGAGGAGCAGGGTGACGATGGCGTAACGCACCGTTCCCCTTACAATAATGAACTCTGTGGCTCCTCCTCAGATCCCACAGAGAACGGCATCCATCGCTGCAGCGCTCAACGCAAACCTCTCCTCTGGCATCCGACATCCAGTTAGAGCCAGGTACACAACAGCACCTTTTGCAGCTTACTGTGTGTTAATTGGGTCGATTTGACATATGTAATGCAATCGACAATTCAAAATGCCACACAAGAGAGACGGATTGGATGAGATAACCCCCCTCACCCCCGCTTCCCCTGATAGCAACCCAGACCTGAGCCGCAACGATCGCTGGGAGAGAGGGGACAGCATGAACCTGGTGTCCAACCTGCCCCAGACCGGCTCGCTGGAGAGACACCGCATCCTCAGTGAGTACCTGCGGACCCATCTCTCAGGATCAACCCCTGCCATTGGTCCTGGAGGGTTGGGCAGTATGAAAGTGCTGTTGACGTGATAAAGTGTATTCATCCCTGGAAGGGGAACTAAATGTTTGTCATGCACCTAATAAGATGGACAACAAGCATGAGAGTTGGGAGACAAACACGGCCGGTACAAATATAGGGTGTGCAGTAACGGTAAACAACAGCACTGAGGTTGTTGACATGAAACTAGTGTTTACCGAGGGCTACCCTGTAATGTTTGAGACCCGGTGTAGGTGGCACCTTATCATCATGATTCATTCAGACGCACACGGCTGACTAGCGTTAAGCCGTAGGCCGTGTAACTGAAGTATGGAACCCTTCCCCCTCCAGGTTCTTCTAAGATGGACTCTCCCATTCTTTGTCACGACGGACGCCACAAAGCGGGGGAGTCTCGCACCTCCTCTCGCCCCAGTCGCCCCGCTGTAAGTGTGTGTGTGTGTGTGTGTGTGTGTGTGTGTGTGTGTGTGTGTGTGTGTGTGTGTGTGTGTGTGTGTGTGTGTGTGTGTGAGAAATAGGATGCCGTTTGCCACAAATTTCCTCTTGCAGAACCAGTTTTGCGATGACTTCCAACACTTTCCGACACGTTGTTTAATTGTGATCGTTATATAACCTCGCTAAGGACAGCCAATTACAAACTAAGTCCCACAATATGAACACCGTTAAGCTTTTAGTATTCCTGCCTCTAAATCTCCTTTAGTCTTCCCTCTTTCACTAACCGAAGCCTCTCTCTCTTTTCCACCTTGCGTTCTGCCACCACCTCTCCATTTTCACCTCCCTTTCCACTTCCTCCCCTTTTCCTTGCCCTAATCCCTCGCTTCCTTTGATGTTCAGAGTTACAAGCGAGCCATAGGAGAGGTCAGTGTCACCCTTCTCTCTCTCTTTCTCTCTATCTCTGTTGGCTGTTCCAGGCCCAGTTCACTCGTTGAAATCTGATCTCTTTTACTTAACGTCCCTACCAAGTCACTACCTTTCTCTTTAAATATATAGTACAATCTGGTAATACAATACAAGGTGCACACATGCTTATCGTCCAGGGCGGACAGCTGCCGTTTCTTCATTATCCTGTTTGATAGGGGCAAAAGGGGACTGTAGCAGTGAGCTGAAGATGGGTTTCAGTCCAAGGGGAAAAAAACAATACAAGTGAGAACCTGACCAGAGAACCTAAGGCGATAGGTTACCACCATTCAATTTTAGAAATCTATATTTTTAATATTTCACAGTCATCCAGGCATCTGTGCCCTACATGTGTTTTTTTAAAGTTTGTAATGCATACAATTTCAACTGGCTCGTCGCTTAAAATGACCTTGACGTATCTGTAGTCATGGTGATTGATAGGGATTTAAATGTTGGGATTTAAATTCTGGCCAGCTCGGCCCTCTCTTTCCTTCCAACAATCATACTGTCGTCACTCTTTAAACTTCTCACGCCACCCAGCCAGCCGAGATACGCTGGTTCCAGTTGGAGTGGACAGAACACTTTATCAAGCTCTTTTTAAATCGAAAGGTCTCTAAGCAACAAACTGGGAGGGGCTCAATCTTGCATATTGAGGCTTTAAAGACTTTAAAGTTCGGGTTGCCGTTTTGATGTTGTGGTGGTTGGTTTTGTTTGAGTATTGCAACACTCAGACTTGATAACAGACGAGGGAGTCCAATGCAGTTTTATTGTTTTATCTGCGCAGCAACAGAGAGCTTAATGGTGGCCTTTGTGTTCCTGTAGGCCATTCACAGGCTTGTGCAAGCGTCTCCACTGATATCCCCATATCTTCGGTGCACCAACCCTATCGTGTTCCATTTGAGTGAGCCCTGTCCCATTTCTAACCATACGCAGCCATGCCAGCCGGCGGGTTCTGTGTATGTCCCCGCTCCCCAACAGCCCTCGCTGTGTGTGGGCTTTGGCTATACTTATAGTAAATAAATGGTAGCAAGGTGGTAGAAAAATCGTGGATTTTCTATTTACCTCTGACCATCAAAAAAATATTTTTTTTACACCTCCTCTACCAATCCACTGCTCCTTTTTTTTTAACACAACACACCCTTCACCAACGTGTGTGTGTGTGTGTGTGTGTGTGTGTGTGTGTGTGTGTGTGTGTGTGTGTGTGTGTGTGTGTGTGTGTGTGTGTGTGTGTGTGTGTGTGTGTGTGTGTGTGTGTGTGCAGGACCATGGCCTGTATGCGAAGGAGCGCGCCGAGGAGCAGCCGCGGCCCCCCGTCAAGGCCAACGACTACTCGTCGTCCTCGGACAGCAGCGAGAGCAGCGAGGAGAGCGAGAGCGGAGAGGGGGCCGATGAGGGGGAGAGCCCCACTGACCGGTGAGGAGGGGGAACTGTCGATGATTATTTGGGAGTTTTGAGGGGACATGTGTGTTGTACTTTGTCGTCGTTCTTGGGTCGACACTGTGCCAAACATAATCACTCGATCTGGGTCATCCGTAGAAGAGCCACGGTCTTCTCTTACTCTTTTTATTGCAGGCTTTGGACTCTTTCTCTTTCTCTTTCATTTGCTGCCTCTTTATTCATCCGTCTTTCCTCTTTCCTCCTCCCTCACTTTCTAACACCATCACTCTCTGCTATCCTTTCCAACCCCATCTCTCTCTCTCTCTCCCTCTTTCTAACCCCATCTCTCTCCCTCTTTCTAACCCCATCTCTCTCTCCCTCTTTCCAACCCCATCGCTCTCTCTCCCCCCCTCTAACCTCATCTCTCTCTCTCTCTCTCTCTCTCACTCTTTCTAACCCCATCTCTCTCTCTCCCCCCCTCTAACCTCATCTCTCTCTCTCTCTCTCTCTCCCTCTTTCTAACCCCATCTCTCTCTCTCCCCCCCTCTAACCCCATCCCTCTCTCTCTCCCTCCAACCCCATCCCTCTCTCTCTCTCTCTCTCCCTCCAACCCCATCTCTCTCCTCCCCCTCTCTCTAACCCCCTCTCTCCCTCCCCCCCCTCTCTAACCCCCTCTCTCGTTCTCACTAACCCTATGTCTCTCTGCCTCTCTCTCCAGTCACAGGGACGGGGACACAGACTCTGTGAACACCATGGTGGTTCACGAGGAGGAGGATGAGGAGGAAGAGGAGGGCGAAGGGGGAGAGGGGGAGCAGGCGGGGGGCTACGGGGACCAGACCATGCTGGTGCAGAGGGTGAGTCACACACACACACACACACACACACACACACACACACACACACACACACACACACTAGGGCTTTAACTCCGAACTTCGTTATTCAAATAGAATTAGAATATCAAAAAATAAATCAATATTCGACGAATATTTGGCAGCCCTTAATATTCAAACCTGTTATGGGCAGGCCAAGAGGAAGAGACGTCAGAGAACCCGACGCAGTCTATTCATGATATTGTAATGACCACGGAAGAGGCAGTGAATGAAGTATTGATTAGACAGCGATTTATTAGAAACCCAATAAACCGTTTGAACACGCAAGACCGGTAACCATAGCAACGCAGTAAACAAACCTTGCAAAGCCCAATCCAGGTCTTACTGAAGGCATTTAATGGTCAAAATATTATTAATAATATTAATACTTATATTAATATATTCAAATATTAATAAAAAAACGAACTTCGAATACGATTTTTGGGCAAAAGTTAAAACACACGTGCGTGCGTGCGTGCGTGCGTGCGTGCGTGCGTGCGTGCGTGCGTGCGTGCGTGTTAAATTAGAATCCATCGCAGTCGCATCCTATTTATATGCAACACATCATCCTAGATTCTTCCTCCTGAAACCACTTTGGCTGTACGTGGCACTGCAGATCCAAAATGGCCCCGGTGAAATTAAGCACAGCGCTGTGTTGATTCCCCCGCAGACCCCGGAGAAGCGGAGCCACAATGGCTACACCAACCTGCCGGATGTGGTGCAGCCCTCCCACTCGCCCACCGACTCTGCCGGCCAGTCCTCCCCCGGGAAGGACTCTGTGTACGACGTACGTTCGCCGTGCTCATCCCCACCTTGTGTTAGGATGCCGACAATTCAGCTTCAGTGGAAATCTAAAAAAATAATCTTACCAGAGATTAATGAGTGATTCACCATGCATGGCAGATAAATGTCATTTTAAGACGGTTTAAGATAATTGTTCACCTTATAAGTAAGTTTAAGTTGAACCCCGAAAAAGACACATTTACTGAAATTGTAATCCATTTATTTTCATTGTTTGTGTACATTTCTTTGCTGTTCTTGGGTTTTTGTCTTTTAATCCGAACATAAGTAGCCTTGCTGCTGCTGCAGTGTGCCAGGATCTCAGGTCCACTTAATCAAACTAATGCCAGCTGTTTATTTCGTTTGTGTCTCCAGTACCAGTCCCGGGGCTTGGTCAAGGCCTCGGGCAAGTCCTCCTTCATGACCTTTGTGGACCTGGGGATGTACCAGTCCACTTCGGGCACCGGAGACACCGTCTCTGTGGGAAGTGAGTCCTCCAGACCTGCTGTCACACCTCCATCCACCATCGTCTGCAATACCAATAGGGCTGTGTTCACCTAGCTGCCACCTTTGTTCTGAGCGCTAGCTGAGTGGCGATAGAATCAAGAGGAAACCAAGATGGCCACCAGGGCAATGAGTCTGTAGGGTCAGCGGGGGCAGGGAGTGCTTGATGTGTCTGGCGAAGGTTTTCCCAAAATAATAATATGGGTTAATTCTAATGGACAGGATAGTTCACATTGAATGTATTTAGGGTTCAACTTATTTCTATAACATCGTTCAATAGAGACGGCAAAGAAACCATTGTGCTCAAGCAAGCTTAGAGGGAGTAAAATTATTGAATTCCGAGACTTGGTATGGTCAATTGTATGCTATAGTTCATGAGTGAAGTCAACAACAGCAAAGAGATTCAAATGAAATCCAAACCTGGAAACAGGCAAGTCCAAGAGGAGTGGGCCTCAACATGTCGGGTCTCTCTCCTCCGCTCCATGTTCCGCAGGCATCGGCTCCAGGTTCGAGCAGCTGAAGATGGAGGTAAGGAAGGGCTCCATGGTGAACGTGAACCCCACCAACACGCGGCCCCACAGCGACACGCCCGAGATCCGCAAGTACAAGAAGAGGTTCAACTCGGAGATCCTCTGTGCCGCTCTGTGGGGTGAGAGACTGCCCCTCCGCCACATTCAGGGCACTTTGCTGACGCTTTTATCCCGAGGGACTTACGGTTAATATACACACCTTCACACACCGAGGGCGGAGTCAAACACGCGGGGCGACGGCCAGCTCGTCAAGAGCAGTCAGGGTGAGGCGTCTTGCTCAGGGACACATCGACACTCGGGGAGCCGGGGATCGAACTAGCAACCTTCTGGTTCACACATCTCACTACATATCGTGAGCTACTTACTCGGCCCTCTATGAGGATTCCCTTTGAGACGGCCGTGATAAAGATCTGTTCAAATCAAATGGACGTCGTCTTCAAACATTCACAACGATCGCTAATGATTCCTTTAGATGAGAAGCATTGCACTTCATCATAACAGACCGACAGAGTAAAAGTCAAATGGACTGATTCAGCACTTGCCCATCGCCACCACTAACAATGCTTAGGTCCCATCTGCTGGTGTACAGCTGCTCTGTACCGTGGATGCAAACAGGGAAGCGAGTGGACCTCTAATGCTCTGTGTGTGTCCAGGTGTGAACCTGCTGGTGGGCACAGAGAACGGCCTCAAGCTGCTGGACCGCAGCGGCCAGGGGAAGGTCTACCCTCTGATCAACTCCCGCCGCTTCCAGCAGATGGACGTCCTGGAGGGGCTCAACCTGCTCATCACCATTTCAGGTCTGCACCTCCACCTGCTCCTGCTGCTCCCAACTGCTGCTCCTCTTCTGGCTCCTCCTCCTGCACCTCTTTTCGTCTCCTGCTCCACCTTTCTGCACTCCTCTTCCTCCCCTACCTCTCCTCCTCCTCCTCCTCTGCCTCTTGTCCTCCACTACTTCTCCCCTACTCCTCTCCTCCTCCACTACTTCTCCTCCTCTTCCTCTACTCCTCCACTACTTCTCCTCCTCTTCCTCTACTCCTCCACTACTTCTCCTCCTCCTCTTCCTCTCCTCCTCCACTACTTCTCCTCCTACTCTTCCTCTCCTCCTCCTCCTACTCTTCCTCCTCCTTTTCCTCTCCTCCTCCACTACTTCTCCCCTACTCCTCTCCTCCTCCACTACTTCTCCTCCTCTTCCTCTACTCCTCCACTACTTCTCCTCCTCTTCCTCTACTCCTCCACTACTTCTCCTCCTCCTCTTCCTCTCCTCCTCCACTACTTCTCCTCCTACTCTTCCTCTCCTCCTCCTCCTACTCTTCCTCCTCCTTTTCCTCTCCTCCTCCACTACTTCTCCTCCTCCTCTTCCTCTCCTCCTCCTCCACTACTTCTCCTCCTCTTCCTCTCCTCCTCCACTACTTCTCCTCCTCTTCCTCTCCTCCTCCACTACTTCTCCTCCTACTCTTCCTCTCCTCCTCCTCTGCTCCTCCTCCACTGTTGGCTGGACAGCTCTGCCCTCAAAATGTCCGCCCGTGCTGGTGTTGGCGGGCGTCCATTGGTTTATCCCCTGCCTGCCAACACACTGGACCACCGCCCGTTCCTTTAGCTCTTATGCTAATTCAGACCTCACCGCTAAGTCAAGAAGGAGTCTATAAATAGACCTCCGTCTAATATATTAACTTAATTAGTCCTGAGGGAATCTGCCATAGAAAAATAAAAGTATAAATAGATAATATAATCCATGTATAAACATGGGGGGAAAAGGGGGAAATATAATATAAACACAATATATACATACAAATGTACACACAATATACACCTGCGTTTAAGTCTTTGTCACTACCATAACAATAAATGCGTCCTAAAGATCCTTTGTGCATGTTCCTCTCCCGTGTCCAGGCAAGAAGAACAAGGTGCGCGTGTACTACCTGGCCTGGCTGAGGAACAAGATCCTGCACAACGACCCCGAGGTGGAGAAGAAGCAGGGCTGGACCACCGTGGGGGAGATGGAAGGCTGTGTGCACTACAAAGTTGGTGAGCGGGCGTTTTTCTCAAAATAAAAGCCACAAGAGGGCACCAAGGGGATGATGGCAGCTACCTGGTTGGTATATGGTGAATAATACTCAGTCACTCGTGTTATTTCTCTTCTTTTATTTTGAAATGTATATTACGGTATACTAAGGTCCATTTTTCGTATATATATTCACACTGTGTGTTCATAGAAAGAACAGAAAACCCTAGTGCTAATAATAGCAAACAAATGTAGTTGTATGTGGCGCGGCGTCCTTTGCGCGTTTAAACCGTAAGGGAAACGTTTCTTCCTACTTGGGCATTCTGACACAAGGCGGCATGGGGCAGGCTGTCATTCTGCACTGGGCTATCCGTCAGCACGCCTCCAGTAGTGCTGCATGTCACGTGGTGTGTTCCCCTTGTGATGCATTTGCGTCAAACGATTGGTCTGCTTGCACGCTACGGTACTATTAATAGTCTAGCTGTCGTTTTAAGCTGCACAACATGAACATCTTCTTTAGATTTTACAGAATGAGGCTTTTTCTCAATTACGCTATCGTAGTACATTTTAGCGATCTATGATCAATGTTAGAGATCATAGTAAGTTGTTAAAACAAAACCTTTTTGGGTTCACTGAGACGAAAGGTTTATTTTATGTTGGCTAAACATTGAGATTCAACAGTTGTGTATCTGCAGCTAATCATAAGACGAATGGCTAAACGAGTCTTTCTGATATGGATATGGCTTCCATGGATGTGTTTAGATCTTGGGACGGATAGTATACCTCCTCGGGACCCTTGGGGACAGATCCACCCCCCTCTCGGATAAACGATCATGAATGCGCTCCCTGCCCAGCGCTCTGAATAATAGATGAAATAAGAGGCCTAGTGTCCAAACCGCCTCCCTGTGTTGTTTTTATCCAGTGAAATACGAGCGGATCAAGTTCCTGGTGATCGCCATGAAGAACGCCGTTGAGGTGTACGCATGGGCGCCCAAGCCTTATCACAAATTCATGGCCTTCAAGGTGAACTTCCCATCCCCCGGCTTCTCTCTCTCCTTCTCTCTTATCTCTTTTCTTTCTCTTCTCTCCTTTCTTTCTTGCTCTTTCTTTCTCTTTCTCTTTTCTTTCTTGCTCTTTCTCTTTTCTCTTTCTTTCGCTTTTCTTTCTTGCTCTTTCTTTCGCTTTCTTTCTCGTCGGCCTATCTGTCATTTTTTCTCTCCACTTTCCAGGCAGAAAATGAAAGCGATGCTAACGATGCTAACGATGCTAGCGATGCTAACGATGCTAACCTCTGCCCCCGCTCCCCAGTCCTTCGGGGACCTCCCCCACCGGCCCCTGCTGGTGGACCTGACCGTGGAGGAGGGCCAGCGGCTCAAGGTCATCTACGGGTCCTGCGCCGGCTTCCACGCCATCGACGTGGACTCTGGGAACAACTACGACATCTACATCCCTGTGCACGTGAGTGGGAGGCCAGCGGCTAGCCCCGCTGCGGGGGAGCTAGAACCTAGACCAGGAGTCATGAGCCTTCGGGCCCTAGAGCCATACTTCGCTCTCTGCCTGATGGCAAGACTGAGAACGCATTGTATTACTAAAACAGCATTCAGTTTCACCAAATGTACTGTCTATATTATTCTGGGATACAAAGCTAGATTTTCCTCGGACAAAGTCACAAAGCAAGGCTGGCATCTATTTATCACAATACCTGCACTCAGAGTAGACCCTGAACTGCCAGCAAAGGGATTATAACAAAGCGTCCTTCTCAGCAGCCTAAACAGCCGTGTCTGATTTGCAAATGAATGAATACCTTCCCCCTCTACGGCTCTGCCAGCTGAAAAGGCTCTAGATGGCTGCTCTCGTCTCAAACGTCCTCCTCCTCCTCCTCCTCCTCCTCCTCCTCCTCTCTTGGCGACCGCCCCGTCACAGATCCAGAGCCAGGTGACCCCCCACGCCATCGTGTTCCTGCCCAGCTCTGACGGCATGGAGATGCTGCTGTGCTACGAGGACGAGGGCGTCTACGTCAACACGTACGGACGCATCATCAAGGACGTGGTGCTGCAGTGGGGCGAGATGCCCACCTCCGTCGGTACGCTCCTCCACACGCTCCGCACGGACGCAGGGCGAGACGCTGTGTGGTTACCCGCGTGTAGACGCAGGACAAATCCATGGAAATACGCTGTGTGATTACAGGGATATAATCTGCACATGTCCAGGGATAGCCTGGCTATAAACATGGAGGGATGCCCACCGCCGTTGCTACGGCTTGTTGAGAGCAGATGCATGGACACACGCTGTAGTATTAGCAAACCGAGAAACTACACAGTGCAAGGGCCTAGGAAGCCAACCGGGATAGTGCACTAACATCTACCATGTAGACGCATAGAAATGATATTCATAATGTAATAGATCATTTGTGGCGCATAATACACGGCACAAATAGACAAAACACAAATAGTAACAAGTACACAATATAAGGATGCATATCTAGACCAATGAAAGGGACAAATGCATGCAAATGAAGACAAACACTCAAAATTCACATTTACACAAAGTACTTATCCATGAATGTTTGGTCTTGCACACCATACTGATGCAAAGACGGTTTCAGCCGAATCTGTGGGGGCACAGAACACACGATGTACCCAATAGGAGACATTGGACAGAACGTGCAAACACAGGAGTTGGAATAAGGGCTTTACAAGGGACAACCACAAAGGGGGGCTTTCACATCAGACCAGACATGGAAAGCATCTGTGTGTTTAAAGGGGTGATATCATGCTTTTTTGACTGGTCCCTTTGCTTTAGACTGTCATATGACGTACATGTTTTACGGCTAAGTGTTAGCGCCCACCGAGATCGCCCCTCAATAAGGGTTTAAGGGTTTTTAAAGACATGGTGCAAATAAGACATGAACAGTGTGAGGATTACAAGGGGTAGTTCTAACATACAGACATGCAACCCTATTAATGTAGTACCCCCCCAAATGCTATTCTAACGATTAATTATTAATAACTATTATCCCTATAAGAAGCATGACATTGGATCTTTAACGATGTGCTGATGAGCCCCCTCCTCTCTCTGCCCCCACAGCCCACATCTGCTCCAACCAAATCATGGGCTGGGGGGAGAAGGCCATCGAGATCCGCTCGGTGGAGACGGGACACCTGGACGGCGTGTTCATGCACAAGAGGGCCCAGAGGCTCAAGTTCCTGTGTGAGAGGAACGACAAGGTGGGTGGACCCAGGGTGGCTCCTCTGCGACTGGACGTGTCGACGGTTAACGGTTGTGTGCGGCGGTCTGGACATAACGGACCGCTGAATGCCGTGATCGACCAATCAGAATCAAGTATTCAGCAAAGGGCTTGTGTGTGTGTGTGTGTGGGGAGGGGGGGGGGTGTTTTATTAATGCATGGTCGCGTTGTCCACTTGACAATTTGTTCTATAATTCGGGAATACGATCTCTTGGGAGTGTTGTCAACAACATTTGCCATGTTTGAAAGATGAGGTCACCTTGACCCTTTAAGCATCAGAGCATCTTCAGTGTGTGTGTGTGTGTGTGTGTGTGTGTGTGTGTGTGTGTGTGTGTGTGTGTGTGTGTGTGTGTGTGTGTGTGTGTGTGTGTGTGTGTGTGTGTGTGTGTGTGTGTGTGTGTGTGTGCGCGCGTGTGTCCGTCCTCCAGGTGTTCTTCGCCTCGGTGCGGTCGGGGGGCAGCAGCCAGGTGTACTTCATGACCCTCAACAGGAACTGCATCATGAACTGGTGAAGGGGGCCCCCCAGGGGAGGAACTGCCGAAGGGGGCCGAGACCCCGTCCTCATGTAACGTCTCCTCCCCAACACACACACACACACACACACACACACACACACACACACACACACACACACACACACACACACATGTTGAGCTTAAAACTTCTCAAAAATACATTTCAACCTCCCTCCCTAGACCCTTGACGGAAAGAGAATCAGGCCCCTACTAGGGGCCGTTAAACGTGGCCCCCGGCCGGCATCCATGTGGAATCAAGTCATGTAAATAGTTCTCCTGACGCCTCTGTTCGGTTCTCTTTTGAAGTCACTCGTTATTGAGTTGTATTCGTTTTTGTTCTGTTAGGACATTCCTCGGTGGCTGTGTGTTTTGAAGGGAGGGGCTTTATATGAATGTGTGGAGATTAAAATTGTAAATACACGTTTCCTTTTTGAGATCTGAGTGGCTCGCACACCGTTGTCGTAGTCGACGGTTTTTACAGGGAACCAAAACAGGAAGTATCGCGTGCAGCCGAACAGTGATTTTTAGTTTGAACCCCCCCCCCCCAAGTGCACGGTTTGGGGGGGACTTCAGTGAAATAAATCAGTACAAATATTACAAGCTGGGGAGTTTCAAGTAGCCTGCTGTATCCGAGATGTTAATAAGTCATCTGACGTCGACGGGTAATATATCCAGCCGTTGGGCGTTCTGTTTTGGCTTTTCTTTTCTTTTCACTGACCTCTTTTCTGAGTCTGAATTGCAAACAAGGCGATCTTTCAAACGCTGGCTGCTGCGGAGCCCCGAATGCTTCAGCACACACACTTGAAAGATGAATATCAAAATAATCATCCATATTCACACACGATTAAAGAGTAGTTTAGCATTTCCAAAAGAATGAGACGTTATGTTTGGCTGTGATTTCTTTACATAGGGTTTTGAGCTGAAGTCCTTTCCTGGAATTCTCCGGATTGTATCTAAACTTTCTTTTGTTGTCGTAGATTTACAAGGATACCTGCAATGATTGAATATTTATATGTAGTGATTCTGTATTGGTATTAGCCTACTGATATTCTTGATTTTAATCTACTGTAATGATATTGCTATCATAATGCAATATATGCTATTGGTGTGGATTATTTTGCTTGACAAGAAACGACCGCTTTCATAAAATACAGAACAGACGTCTCTGCGCGAGACAAACTGACTTTTGTGGACGGAGAGATACTTTATGGTTCAAAATTGTTTTAACAAATTTCTACAACGATCTAATCTATATCGTGTTTCAGTTTCCTTAGATCAAGTCGATAGCGTGGATTTTGTATGTGTTGGTTGAGGGTTGCAGTAGTAGATGAGTGTAATCACGAGTAACATTTCTCATACTCCTGTCTTTTCTCCGGCTTTGTAATACTGCGACAGAAGACTTCCCTTTGAGGAACTCTCCAGAACAAGACGTGTGTGTGTGTGTGTGACTCGGGTGCGGTTGAGTCCATGACACTGTCCGTTATCGAGGTACCAATTAGTTTCTGGGCCACCAAAGGCGTAGGTTATATTCTGGCAACAAGCAGACTCGTGTTATTGATCACAAACTAGAATTCCTTTCAACACTTTGAAAATACTTGCCATGGCATATAAGAAAATATATTTGTTTTGCTAGGAATACACCCGTGAAATAATGTTGTGCGTTATCAGAAAATTAGGTGCAAGCTTTTACGTTTCTGAAAGGAATCTCCGCTTTGTGATGAATACAGAGGTGTTCAAGGAGATGTAGTCAACAATAATATTCCACGTGTTCAGGGCAAAGTTGAAAGATAATGAGGTTAAAATAGCTTATATTACAAAAAAAGTTAATGAAATGCACTTTCACTTTAAAACCATATATATATATATCTGTATATATCTATATAGATATAAATATATATAAAAAATAATAAGCTTTCATGTTTCGATGACCCGCTGAATCAAAGGGGTGTAACGCACCCCCGCTCCAGAATGTGCTGCAGTCCTTAATATCCAATATGTGCCATGACTTTGGGTTCAAGCGTCATAGTTAGCATTTACATAGCGGCAGTCCTAAAGCAATCCTAATTCAAGCCTCATTTCTAATCCTCGTCTGCCATGTTTACAGTCTTAGCAGTGCCTTGGAGTTAGGAAGAGTGGGGGTCTGCGGTGTAAGGAAGACTTTTTATCCCCTTCCCTTACTAGGAGCGCCATGATGAGGGAATGCACCCGGAACACAGGGCTGCTCGTGGGAATGGTGTCCTGTACTTAGTAAAGTGCACTTATAAAGAACAGCAAGGAACAGAAAGAGAGGGAATTAAGATTGTTTGACAATGTCAAATCAATAAATACAATATACCTGAATATATATATATATAATATACATAGAAGTAAAAAATGAAATGTAGTTAAAATAGGGGATTTGTGTGAAGGTTGTCTGACGGTTTAATTGCTCTTCAGAAAGGTGTGAAACAAGTTAATTTACGTTCAGAAGAAAAAAGCCATAGATGGAAAACATTGTCGGTTAGTTTTTGTGCTCAAAGAAATCGAGTACAAATCGGATGTCGTATTTTTTTGTAGATACTTGGTCTCGTTGTATAACAAAGACAATGGTTATTCTTTTATATTGTTGATGTTTAATCATAAGTTAGGAAAATTGCGTTAATATATTCTAAACTATTTTGTTAAAGCATATGTAAATTAGCCTATATAACGAGAGAAGGAAAACTGATATACATATATGAAACAGATTTGTATTTGTATAAAACTATGTGTGGTTATATCAATGCAAGCACAATGTATTCTAAAGCAGTGGGAGCAAAGCTATATTGGACTATACCCAATCAGAGAAGAGACGACGTGTGTCTTGGATTTTTATTGGCTGTAAACAGATCTTGGGTGTCATGGTGAGACTCATTCCTTCAAAGACACAAAGCCATGTGGATTATTGTTATCATTGGGCAAGGATACTTTGGTGATGTCTTTGTGTTCAATGAGGTCAACGTTGTACTTTGAATGAAGTTCAGACTTAACAAAAATAAGGTTAAGACTTTGTGCTTTTCAATTTTTGTCATTATTCAGGGTTTGGGTATAAGAATGTCATTAGATGTTTTTTTTATCAAACATGTCACCTAAAAAAAAAATTGCCATTGAATTAGAATCATTCTGATGGTTTGCTACGATAGTAATAATAAAAAATTATCTGTATTGCTTTTTCTGAATTCATTAAAAAATAATCTCAAACGCCCACTTGGTTGAATGTGGAAATGTCTGCATGTTTTGATGTCACTTTTTATAGAAGCCTTTCATTAAAATGTAAACCGTCAACATAGTCGCCCTCTACTGTTCGAGCTTGCAACTGCATTATAAACTTTGTTGAATGACGTCAACGTGTCATCTAGGCCTATTCCAATGGATTCTGTCTTTGAGAACTTCCATATCCCATACGATGCGGTTTTTCCGTTTCCAAAGCTTCCAAAAAATGCGGTTTCCCACGTGGCTCATTGCCGCACCAAATCCAATATTTGAATTGCACTTTACAAACTTTTTCAAATTCAAAGCCCATTGTATGAAGAGAGATTATGTATAAATATGGCAAAGGCTCTTCTACATATCATCAAAGCTTCAAGATGAACATGCTACAGTGTTTGTGATCCATGCCTATCTTAATCTGAAGGCCAGGAAGGGGAAGTCACTATGGCAGGTGGGGATGTGCGGTAGGCCTACAGAGGGATTTTAAAAAGCAATATTAGTGGTGTTTTAAAATATATATTTATCCCAATTTGGCTGTCCATCTCTGTATTACCCTCTGGGTCGTGTGTGTCTGGTGGTCTTCGACAGACTGTGTGTATGCAGGTCCGTTCTGTACTGTGTTTTGCTATTAATATCGAGAAATCGCTTATTATTATGGTCCGTCGCTCAATAATACAATCACTCAACGATTTGGGATGCCTGTTCTAGGTTTTGCTTTTATCGAAGGAGATCGCAGAGGTTGCCTTTATGACGTATGAGAGTCGAAACACGGGGAGCGGTTTATGGTTGTAGAGAGAGCCCGTTTCAGCATATTAAAACGAAGCGCTCCTCTCCGTTGAGTTGTGTTTAACTCTGAAACCACGAACGCAGCTGTTCCTGATGACTGCCGGTCAGGGAGGACGCAGGAAAATGTCATCTTTATTAAGAACTTTTCTTCTTTCTTTTTTTTTTTTTACATCTTTGCAATGTTATAGTATGTGTGTATGTTTGTGTGTCTGTGTTACTTGTGAAAGGTTAACTCAAGATTGTATTTCATAGACTGAACTTTCAAGATTGTGTTGAACTCATTAATGTCTTAACACAGAAATGTTTGAAAGAAATAAAATCAATTGATCTCAATTATGGGGGCCTCTCTTGTTTTTAGTGTAATTAAGTATTTAAAATCATGAATGCTCGATATCATCAAACATGCTTATTGAATATCTACCCACACCTAAGTTATTATTAGATAATGAAATTGTTTCTTTATGGAATTTTTAATGAAAATACGTTTTAGAGCTGATACCCCATAAACATTTCTGGTGATTTGTATCGTTGCAATCTATAAAATGTGTCTCGAGGAAAAATATGATAAAATCTATGGCGAGTTCAGAATATGGGGAACACTTAGATATATTATAATATAGGCCTACTGAATATAAGAGTACTGCTAGTGCTACTATCGACCTCTAGGGTTCGACAGAGTGGAAAATATTTTAGCGAAGCATTTGTATTTTAAATTAAATTGATATTTGTATTCACAGAAACGTTATACATTTCTAGTCATTTTAAAACTGTCTCTTAAACAAGTATTAAAAACTCAATTCATTGACTAATCCGGCAGGCAATTCATCTATTTATAAACCATTTTGAATATTGCTTTTAGCCTTTTTGTAAATCCAATAAAATATTTCTTCAGCTTTGAAGTGATGCTCCAAATATAAATAATCAAAAATAATAATAATCGCCGTTAGTTTAGTTTAGTCTTTGAATATTCATTAATTTCCATGGCATTATTGGTCCTATAGCTGAAGCAATATTAGTATACATAAGAAATTCCAACAAGACTACCGTATACTGTTTTATTGGCGTGTGTGCAGTTTACTTGTGTATTGAAGTCATTGTTTAGGTTCAAAACCGAATGACAAAAACAACACTTGAGCTGGCAAGAGAGACAATGTGTATTTATTAATAGTATGTACAGTTCTACCATCAAATTGACATAATATATTGACAAAGTCAAAGTATGAATATTGGCCCCTGCTTCTTTAAGATATCTTTATTTTTTTTTCTACCTCTTTAAGAATCTCATCTCATTGAGTTCATGATTTAATTTCATCATTCATAATCCTTAGTGTATCTGAGGCACACAGGGAAATCATGAAAATAAGAATAAAGTTTAAAAATGATAATAATTATAATAATAACCATAAACTTCAAAGTCAAAACAATCATAGATGTGGGTGTAAATACCTATAAAAACATTAACTACATTATGCCTTTTTTGTGAGCCAGAACAAAAATTAAAAAACAATTATTCGGACGGTATCGTCTTCTATACTCCCAATGGCCACTCACAGTAGTAATAAACGTTGATGATTCCCTTCCTCACAACCTCCGTCTCTTATTTTACTTAATGTCCCCTGCGCTCAATGTGTTGTACTTGGGCACAAAACGGCGGGAAATCATTTGGAAGTGCATTTTGGACCTAACAGTAAACGCTTGCCTTTCCCGATATCTTTAGTGTTTGTGGGAATTATCTTGATTTACTGACTTTTGAGCGTCCATGTGTTTTGTTGGGAGTTAAATTTGCCTTAAAGAATTTAAAATCCAACGTTCCTATTGGTGGATGGGCTGCTAAAGGCTAATTTTGGTCACATTTAAAAAATGGTATAATTATCGTGGGCACTGTGAACAAAAACTCCTGTGGACCATTACTGCATACAACAAAAAAAAGAAAATTGGTGTATTTGTGCAAACTCATACCTAATTCTCATACATATTATGTACAGTATAATGTTTGTATGTGTGTTATCTTACGTACAGTGTAAATACAGTGTGCAAACTATGTGTTCCCAAAGTGTGAATAGGGGTCTGTCTGTGTGTGTGTGCATGTGTCTTCTGTGTGTGTGTCTTGTGTTGTTTGTGTGTGTGTGTGTGTGTGTGTGTGTTGTGTCTTGTCGTCGTCGATATGCGTGGAGAACGGCGTGCGGGGTTTTTTTCCGGGAGCCTCCAGCTCAGTTCCAGATCTTGAGGAAGCTGTCCCAGGAGCCGGTGGACACGGCCATGCCGTCGTCCGTCACCCCCAGGCAGCTCACGCGGTTGTCGTGGCCCGCCAGGACCCCTGTGGAGCGGGGAGGAGCACAGCGTCAGGCCCCACTCAGCAGCACGCAACGGTCCCCCGGGGAACCCATAAGAACCCGCTCTTCTGTTAGTGAGCGATCAGCTCAAACAGGGACTGATGTTTCAGGGTTTCAGAAATCCACTATTTCTGAATCCGAAAAAAGTTATATAAACCCCTCTTTGAGCGAGCCCGTGGATCGGGCTGAATTAAGTAACGGTTGCCTGCTATAGTTTTACCCCTTGTTTCTACCAACCTGGCCCGTGGATGTCTTCAAATTGCTCAGATTGCCGCTTTTAATGATCTTCATCCTTATTTCACTATCATTAAAGCACTGCGGGTAAGTGTTTCTAAACGCCCCTGGGATACCGGTGTGTGTCTGGCGCCACCGACCTGCTCGGTCGCCCTTCATGGCGTCCCAGATGTTGCAGTTGAAGTCGTCGTAGCCGGCCAGCAGCAGGCGGCCGGAGCGGGAGAACGCCACGGAGGTGATGCCGCAGATGATGTTGTCGTGGGAGTACAGGCTGAGCTCCTGGTCCGCCCTCAGGTCAAACAGCCTGCAGGTGGCGTCGTCCGAGCCCGTGGCGAAGGCACTGCCGTTGGGGAAGAACTGGGGACGACCGGCGGAGGGAAAAGGGTTGGTTCTCTACCTCAATGAACCCCCTAGACGGGATCTCAGCCCATTCTTCCAGCCTGTATGTCGCCATTATATCAGGGTTAACCTATTTTTTGCAATGGATCTGCATGAATTATTACCATTAGACGTAGGCAAATATTAACATTTTAGTGAGAAACACAGAACCGTCCGCAGTACCCAAAGGTGCCTCTAGGGGCAGTTGTGTCCCCATTGGTACAAAAATTCCCTGCTACTCTGTGCTTCATATTCAAGACATTGTATTGGGCTGTGCTACTTATTGTAGTCGTTACTTTGTTAAAGAGACAAACAGTAATACAGTCTTCTTCCAAACTATGTGTTCCTTTAACGTGCGTGTCCACTCACGCAGACGGCGTTGATGTCGGACTCGTGGCCGGTGAAGGTCTGCCGACACATGCTGTCCCTGATGTCCCACAGCTTGATGGAGGCGTCGCAGGCGCCCGACACAAAGGTGCGGAAGTCGGGAGATAGGGACAGGCTCATGACGTCACCGCTGTGCCCCGAGAACACCGTGGTCTGCTGACTCGTCTCGATGTCCCACAATGCACTGGGAGCAGGGGGGGGAGACATGTTAGTGAGTCAGACTGTTGTTGTTCTCTCCCCGTGTGTGGTCTATGGACGGTGGCCCTCTCACCATGTAGTGTCCCCTGAACTGGTGATGATCTGATTGTCGTCGATGAAACGGCAGCAGGACAGGTAGCCTGGAATCACACAACCCGGGTATTAAGAGTCTTATTGGACGCATAGATGCTAATGCTAACCTTTAGCTTCAGAGCGTTCTTGTAAATATTATAGTGCAGTTGAATACAAATCTCCTTGTTGGACTGATCAATACTTGCCAAAACATGATACAGGATAAATATAACTTTATAAGTTTAAATGGAAATATGTTCTGCCTTGCAGATGACTGCAAGCCCCCTCCCCCCAGGGTAAAAGTACTAATATCGAACCATGACGAATCGATGTCAAAAAAACTAAAACTAAACAGTACTAAACTAAGGCACGACTGTTGGACCAAACAGCTGCACAGCTTGTAATACCCACTCACCGGAACCTTCCATCTCCCCTCATTACGGTTTGCATTGGCCCTGTAATTAATTATCCATGTAAATTAAATCCTTCCTCTTTATGGCTTTGGGGACAATTTGCCCTCCCTCCCTGGGCACACCTTAACTGAGGCCGTTTGGTCTGTGGGGAACGGCATAGCATCCACAACAGAAACCACCAAAGTGCATCAGGCCTCCGGGCCTCTAGGGGGCGTACCTGTGTGGCCCGGCAGCTCCCTGCTGACCCGGACGTTGCCCTCGCGGGTCTTCAAGCAGTAGATGGAGCAGATGTTGTCCAGGCCGCCGCAGGCCACAAAGTTGCCGGAAGGGGCGTAGGCGCAGGTCATCACCCAGGAGGAGCGCAGGGGGATGGCGTGCATCTAACCAGGGGGAGGGGGGAAGGGACATGGTGAGGCCTTACTCGCCTGGCCGGCGGCCATCTCGGCTCCAATTAAACGCAGAACTCCACATTCAGTGTAATGGTGAGGCCTTATTCATCTGACCGGCGGCCATCTTGGCTCCAACTTAATGCGGAACTGTGCATTCAGTATAATGATGCAGCTTTATCATCGGTCATCTTGATTCCGTTCCGGTTCAAACTGAACGCCAAACTCCACATTCAGTTCCTCCGACCCAGCTAGTGATTAGAGTCAAGTAGGCCGCAAGTTGATTAAGGCGCATGTGTAAAAACCACAGGGCGTCTAACGTCGATGCAAGGTGATGGGTAGACATGTTTTGCTGTTAAAAATGTGTGTTGGGAGGCGTTGGGATTCGGCCTGAGGGAACTAAAAATGAAGACGTTTTTGTCGTAAAACCTGCTGTTTTTTTGTACTGTTGAGGCTACTGCATCGAAGACACTGGGCCTTCAGCACCTAGTGGCCATCTTGGGTCGGGACGCTAAATGGGTGGGGGCACTGAATAGTGAATTCCACGTTTTTTCAGCATTAACGACCCAGCTGGCTGCCCGTTGAATACGACCGGCACTGCATTGTGAGAGTAAGGTGAAAGAGGTGGAGGGTGAGTGATACTACTGTGCGTACTGTAACTGCAGACTGAAGGTCCTACCTTATTAGTGGTGTAGCTGTCCCAGATGATGAGCTTTCCATCTTGAGAAGCACTGACCAGAAGCCTGTGGCAACAACACAATTAAACATTTCGTATCCCATCTCTGCTGGCATGCAGAGGTCGGCCGCTTGTGCTGCATGACCCAATTACACTTTCCATTGAGTCATAGGAATACCATCTGTGTACATTACAGAACAGATGAGCATTACTCTGATACAGTTTATTAGGGCGCAAAATGGGTTCACCACATCCTGTCCTAGGATACCTGGCTTAAATATGAAGAATAATTGTATTTGATATGAACGTCTTTAATAGCAGTGATGAACATGATAATAAAAATGTTATTTGATATGAACGTATACGAATAGCAGTAATAAATATGATAATATTAATCCTGTTATTAATTTGAACGTTTATGTATAGCAGTATTAAATATGACTATATTAATGCTGTTATTGATATAAACATATATGAATAGCAGTAATAAATATTAATAATATTAATGTTATTTGACATCAACGTATACGAATTGCTGTAATAAATGTTAATAATGTTATTTGATATGAAGGCATATTGACAGACAGAACTCAAATGGGATGTAAATTGTCTATGTATAGCATTAAAAAGTATGATAATAACATTGTTACTTATTATGAACAAGTATTAATAGCATAACACAAATATGATAATAATAGTGATGTTTTTGACATTGGTACCTGGAGTCGGTGCCCCAGTGCATGGCGTAGATCTTAGCCAGGTGACCACGCAGGGTGCGTCTCGTCCTCATCTGAATCCTCCCCACGGGATCCAGCCCTGCGGTGATCTGACCACACCCACACCCACTCACTAACACCCTGATCTGTGTGGCAGGCCGCCTGCTCGGCCTCGGCCCGCGTCACCACCGCTTGCTGCCTCCAGTATCATATCACTTGAATCCTCGGGTCCAAAAGCTAGCTGCGATATCTGACGTGACATTTTACCTTGGGTTTTCGTTCGGGTCATGCTTTGTGACAGACCTTTGTAAATGGTGTCCCTTAAACTTGATATTCCGTAGATATTTGAAGTGTGATATGTCATATAGTATTTGCAGTAGTTGACTATTCACTAATCATTTAGCAGTAGACAACAAATACGATGCAACCAGTTGATAATTATGGTCTCAATGTTAATAAATGCTCAGCATTCATCAAATACTGCTTGTTTTTTTCTTTATCAGACACTGTGATTTTAAGTACTAATACATTTGTTTTCACCAAAAGGGATTTAATATCTCTATACCTTTAATAGTGTTTATAAATATTAACCCCCCATTTACACCTGTCTTTTATGTGTTTTTGGCAATATACAATTCATATCCGTTTGCCCAAAACTCATGTTAATGCCAGTTGTAAATGGGGTCATAGATCTCAGACCTTAGAATGTAAAACACCTCAACTGTAAAATGGGAGCTGATCTGGTAGAGTACAACTAGACATGTTCCATGCCGCTCTTGTGAGTGTAGCGCCGCCTACCTGTGTCAGGGTGGAGTCGCCACATGCTTTCCTGGCATCCTAACACACAAAAAAACAACAACAGAGGAACTGTGATACGATAGTATTACCTGTGATTCAGTCACATGACCTGTAATTCGGTAACGTGACCTGTGATTTGATAACATGACCTGTGATTCAATCACATGAACTGTGATTTGATAACATGACCTGTGATTTGGTAACGTGACCTGTGATTTGGTAACTTGACCTGTGATTTGATTACATGACCTGTGATTCAATCACATGAACTGTGATTTGATAACATGACCTGTGATTTGGTAAAGGGACCTGTGTTTTGATAACATGACCTGTAATTCAGTAACATGAACTGTGATTCGGTAACATGAACTTTGATCCGGTAACCTGACCTGTGGTTTGATAACATGATCTTTTATTCGGTAACGTGACCTGTGATTCGGTAACATGAACTTTAGTTCTGTATCATGACCTGTCATTTGTTCAAATTTTCAGTATACTTAACATGACCTGTTGTTCAGTTACATGAATGAACTGCTATTTTGTAACATAAGCTTTAATTCGGTAACATAAACTTTGTTTACTTAAGTGCTTCACTTCTATGCATTTTAATCGTTTAATTTGGAATCCACTCACAAAGCCAAGACAATACATTTTACTTGCAATGCTACTACATCAGGCCAGCAAATCGAATCCTTTGTACTCTAACTAAGAGGTTTACACATTCATAATGTGTCTTTATACATGTGGTCATATTGGTAAAAATTAAGGACCTTTGACACCTGGGTGTATGACACATCAAGTACTTCCATACCATGACTTGATAACAATGTTCAGTCTTACTTCCACCAATGCACTCTTTGTGGTTGAAATTACATATTAATGTGTATTTATGGTGTTTCCCATCAGGCCTCTTATATCACAGAGCGGCGTCATAAACACCTTGATGTAACTTTACAATACGGTGTTCAATGACAGATGTTTGACCCACTCTTTGAGAGGCTTAGGAGAATAACAGTGTAGTATGTAGACTACAGCTGTTGGAGTAGCCTTGTAGACTTTAGACTGTATACTTACTATACGTCTTTTAGAGAAACTCTTTAAACAAGACACTTACTATACCGATTTTTTCGACAGCATCACATTAGACATTATATATACTATGGGGGTATTTTCTCGAGTTAAACAGGCTTTAGACTGGGTATTTTATAGACAGGTGTTTTATAGAGTAACGCTGTAATCTACAGATACTTACTATACAGGCATTTTCTAGAGTAACACTGTAGACTACATATTTGCTATACAAATGTTTCCCAGAGTAACACTGTTGACTAGATACTTGCTATACAGATCTTTTGAAGAGTTACTCTGTAGATTAGACACTAACTCTACATTGTTTCCTAGAGCAACTGTAGAGTTACGATACAGATGTTTTCTCGAGTAACTCTGTATACTTAATTTCCAGGTGTTTTCTAGAGTAACTCTGTATACTTAAAATACAGGTGTTTTCTAGAGTAACTCTGTATACTTAATTTACAGTTGTTTTCTAGAGTAACCCAGGAGACTACAAACATACTACACAGATATTTTTTACTTAATATACAGTTTTGGTTTTTGGAGACTGGAGCCTTATCCTCCAGATGTTTTTATTTTAAAGACTTGAGGGTGGCTCTCCGGATGTGTTCTGTAGACTAGAAATGACGCCCCAGATGTGTTCTGTAGACTAGAAATGACGCCCCAGATGTGTTCTGTAGACTAGAAATGAGGCCCCAGATGTGTTCTGTAGCATACTCACTCTGATCTGGTTCCTCAGCTGCTCTGCCTCCTGTCGAAGCTGCTCCAACTCACTCATCTTGGGCTTGGTTCTCTCCGGTCACCTGGCTGAGACGCACAGAAGGTCAACACACACATCTTTATATCAACATACATGGATCAGATGTCTAGCAGAAAAACTATATCTAGTATCCACCTAGTCCTGCTGTACCGGACAGACTTTTAGGAATTATTAGGAATTGTATAATTCCATGATTACTTTAAAAAGGTTTTACTGTTTTAAACAATCTTTATATATGGGTCGAGGGCCTTATAACTTTGCCCTTGTCTATATTTATCCATCACTTGATTTTGGAGAATAATTCGTTAGACAATCTCCAGAACCCAGGATCAAGAGACCATCTCCCACTATAACCTATAATGTCAATAAAGGTTTCTAAGACAGATTTTCAGACACGAGGGTGAGGCTTAATGTACTAGGAAACTGCGTAAAACTGTATATTCCTTTGATTAATACAATCCTAACTCCCCTTAGTTCCAAGTGGATAACGGTGGCACATTCACCTATAGGAACATATATTTACATTGTGATGAGACAATTCAAATGTGCCTGGACTGCTATTTGGTGAAATGCAGGGCTTTGCATAAGGCCACACTTGCACCTTTCCCAATGTATGAGCCCAGATTTGCATGAGGCAACTGAGCACAGACACACACTCACACAAACATGTAAATTGTATGTACTACTGTACTGCCCCTTTTATATACTGGGTCAGTGGAAGGTATGAGAAATTAGCCCTGTACCTTGTGTGTGTATCTGTGTGTGTGTGTGTGTGTGTGTGTGTGTGTGTGTGTGTGTGTGTGTGTGTGTGTGTGTGTGTGTGTGTGTGTGTGTGTGTGTGTGTGTGTGTGTGTGTGTGTGTGCATCTGTATGTGTGTGTGTGTGTGTGTATCTGTATGTGTGTGTGTGTGTGTAAATATGTGTGTGTGTGTGTGTGTGTGTGTGTGTATACGTGTGTGAGTGTGTGTGTGTGTGTGTGTGTGTGTGTGTGTGTGTGTGTGTGTGTGTGTGTGTGTGTGTGTGTGTGTGTGTGTGTGTGTGTGTGTGTGTGTGTGTTTTAACAGTGCATGTGGACCCTGTAACGTGTAAAGAAATATACCATCAGACATTCTTAACCATAAGCCTACTCATTCAACGTCCTAATATTTCATTATTTTGTGCAGGGGGTTGCAGTGCAAATCCCAGCATCATTCTGAAAAGGCCTTCTCAAGCATAAAAGACACGGGTATCCCATGACGACGCTGATTAGGAAAACGGCGAGAATTGCTCGATGCTTTACTGACTCGTGTCGACCTATCGTTCAACGATGATGACCGCTGCTATCTTGTAGTGCGTTTTCTGTAACCTATGTGAGTGGGTTTAAAAGAAAAGGATGCAAAAAAAAAATGTTATTGGGGCTGGCCCCACCCCTTAAATGCACAGGGTTATCATGGGTAACATAGGATATTAGTACAAGCCATTTACCTGCATACATGGCTCAGTAAATAGCTGTACAATATGAGACCATAGTACGCGTTTTATGACGGAAGGATCATGTTGTGCTCAACGCCCAACATGAGAAGACCATCGATGAGGTTTGCATTGCATCGGGGCCGGACTCGGTTCCTTTAGCCCCCATGAACTGCAAATTTTACCGCAGTAACCAAATAAAACCCATCTGAGGACCATAGGGGTAAAGAAGGCGACACTTTTCTTGGGGCTATCACTATCACGACACACATGCAATGTCAGGAGGAATACTAAATATTTAAATAGCGAGATTAGCTTCGTCAATGACGGCCGATATTGATCCATGACCACCACGGCAAGAAACCAGGGCCTTCCCGACATTTCTCTGACACACTGAGAGCTGCAAAACGGGTGTAAAATCACCCCTCGACAGTATAGCAGCGATCACAGGCCCATCGCTGCACGGTACAACAGCCATCCATCCTTTACACTCATAACTAGTTATTAGGTGACTACCTGTTAATGCCTCCGATGGGTTTTGCTGCCTTTTTTCCTGGTGTAAAAAAACGGGAATCAATGTTTCACAGGGAGCCCGAGTGCAAGAAGAAATTGAATGTCCTTTTACTCATTAAAAAACGAGGTGCAGAGAATTGCCAATCCGGTTTACTCCATGCATGGGGCTAATTGTTGGTTCTCGATGGTTGGTTTTGTGGTCTCCAAAAAAAGGTTGAATAACAGGCACACGACAGAGCTACAGGCAATCCATATCTCCGTGTACTGGGAGCTCTTGTAGAGATGAGATCTGCTGTTGTGTGGCCGATTCCTTTTCCAAAATGGTCAGTCTTTAAGATCTTAACAAAACACGGCCGTCAGTGGGACATAATAAGCGCAATTACTCTGCATTCGTTCGCTAAATGAACAACCGTGCATCCACTACATATATGATCGCTCGGTTCGGGTCTTTTTTTCTCCACTCAGATCCTCGTTTTCATGACGTTGTACCCCTGTGCTCCTTCCTTCCTCTCTTGGTCTGCTGTGAAGCTTTCTCCTCCTCCCTCTCCTCACTTCATGACTGTCGCCTCCTCGTCCACAAATGAATGACCTCCTATAATAAACACGTAGAAAAACGGTTTTTAGTATTTTTAAAAGATCAGATCAGAAATATTGGGGCAGCCAGGAAAACACATAGAGTGCGATTTATATATTTAAAAAAATCTTATACTGAGAAGCCACCTTCTGGTGGCTAATTTAATATGTGTACGATCATCAATCGCACAGAAATAATACGTACGACAAATCCCTCAGTAATCGCTTGTGAAAGTATCCCACCAGCACGCTGCTGCCACTCCCATTTTACAGGCTGCAAAGAAGGGTTTAAACTATGCACCGCTAACGATTTGGGACCCACTCATCAGCCTGTTGTTTAGTTTTTAGATCATCTGTTTGGAATCATTTAATCCTCCCAAATACAACAAATATACTTCTTTTGGCTGAACCCACATCTCTTCAGTCCAGTCCCCGGGTATTCAGCATCAGAGCACCTCAGTAATTAAGCAGATGGCTTATCCCGTGAGATCCACACCCAAGGGGGCAATCACAACTAGCCTAGATATAGCTGTGACTACTGTAACAAATTAAAAACGTTATATTGTACCCTGACCGTCTGTCTGTCTATTTGTCTTGTCTGTCTGTCACTACGTCTCTCTGTTTGATTGGCTGCCTGTCTTTCTTTGTATTTGTCAGCCTGTCTGTCTGTTACATTTTGTCAATTTTTTCTGTCTCTGTCTCGTTATCTGTCTGTCTGTGTGTCTGTGTGTCTGTCTGTCTGTCTGTCTGTCTGTCTGTCTGTCTGTCTGTCTGTTTGTCTGTCTGTCTTTTTTTCTGTCCCTCTGTCTGGCTCTCTGTCTGTCTTACTGTCTGTTTGTTTGTTTGTCTGCCTGTCCTTCTGTCTTGTTGTCAGCCTGCTTGTCCCTCTGTCTCTATGTCTGCGTTTATGTCTGTCTCCTGTCAAACAATAGTAATTATGAAGCGGAATTAAGTGTTCTAGTAGTCCTAACCCTTGTAGGCCTGCATAAAAATAACTAACCCTTACATGTGTGTAATAAATGCGAAAATGATCAAATTCTAGTGGATTTTGAGGCCAGTCTGAGAAAAACGTTTGGTTCAAAACACAGAAAAATAATAAATGAGCCATCTGTGACAACTTCCCCTTTTTCACTGGTCAAAGAAGCCTTTCTACAAGTGTTAGCGTGACAAGCTATTTGAATACGCCAAAGTAAAAGGCCGACATATCAAATAACCTCTTTTATTCTAACCCCTCAAAACGTCTCCAATTGTATTAATGTTGATTGGGCTGGGGTTTCCGCCAAGTCCCTCTGTCATGCTCATGCTGAAACTAGCCCCACTGTGGTGTTTACTAGTTCACTACTGTCGGTGGAGCCCATGTTTGTGATCTCAACCTCCATCAAACATTGCCATTGGTAGGCCTACCCATAGACTGTATAAAGTAGGTATACACCATCAACTTTATAAAGCAGGTATACACATAATAGGTTGCTTTTACAGACAAAGTTCGCTATTCCCAAAAACCGAATACTGAGTCAAGTTGTACCCATATAAGAATACAAAACCATAGCTATGGTAGGCCTGCAGGCCCTATCATGGGGGGGTCAAACTGAACACCCAATTAACTATATTTGCGTTTTCGTTGTTGTTACACTCCAGCTACCTTTTAAAGCGATGTGAAACCGACAAAACAGATGGGCTTGTAGGTGTACCCTGCAGGTGTGGATCTTATGACTGTAGCCTGAATAATGCCTGCTGCACTAGAATCAGCCGTGGCTGGCGCCATTGAACACTTACACTTTACAGTACACTTTACACTTTACTACACCTCATTATTAAATGCTTATTACCACTGTCTTAGTTCCTCTTATTATTACTTACTTTATTTTATTGTTAATCATTATTATTGTGATTTATGCTGCCCTACTTATTTTAACTTACTTCTTACACTTTTTTATTTTTTTACTTATCTTGATTTACTTCATCTTGTATTGTTGCTGCTATGCGGCTGTTGAGGAACCAATCATAATATTTTTACTCTTGTGTACTTACTCTTGTATTTTTACTCTTGTGTACTAGGCTACTTTCTACTACTTAGAAAGTAGCCTAATTCTGATACGGAAACCCTGCGGAACGTGACGTCAGAGCGTGTTCCGTGGACTCCTGCCGGAGGGCGTGGCCTCCGCGGATACTTCAAAACCCGTACCTCTCATCTCTGTGCTATTTAAGCCCTCCTCTTTCGCTGGTCACATGAACACTGTCTGTTCTCTCATGGGACTATTGTACGGAAACCGAAGGCGTGTCGTTGTTTCTGAGCCCTGTGAGAGACAACAGACAGGTTTGTGAGGACCTGCAAAAAAAAGACCCACTAACTTCCCCCTTCCGCGGATATAACAATTTCATATGTAAATATCCAAAACAGAAGTGTCCAAAGGGGCCCGGGCGGTGTGTTGAACTGAGATCGGGTCGTAGTCGTGCACGTCACATCAGAGGACGGTTTATTTGGGTCGCGACCAAACTCATCACAACACCTCGGGTAAGTGTGCATCTTTCTGTTGTTTGGCATAACGTTAAACATGTATGTTTCCGGAACGGCGGTGCATCATGATGCAGCCCACTAATGTCAATGTTGTAGGATCATAAGGACTGACGCAGTAGTACAGTTCGTTGGTTGCAGTCAGCGAGCCTGCCCAGAAGATATCCGACTCTCTAATAACACTTTTGCAGCTTTTGACTTTGACAAGATGACAACTAGTACTCCAACTTGTATCAATGAGCAGCCTGTTTGGGACACCATGCCGTGACAGTGTGTCGGATGCCT
Source organism: Gadus morhua (assembly GCF_902167405.1). Classification (NCBI taxonomy): domain Eukaryota; kingdom Metazoa; phylum Chordata; class Actinopteri; order Gadiformes; family Gadidae; genus Gadus; species Gadus morhua. Next base: position 12,451,921 of record NC_044054.1, read on the forward strand.
GGACAGTGTCTGACACTGACGGTTTGTGATAAGGTGGCCAAACATGCACCAGTGGGGTTGAAAGGGTAAAGTATTTGGACCCTTCTCTTAGTCCCGGGCCCGATATCCATATGCATGAATCGACCATTTGGTGGTGACACAAAGTTGACTCATGCAGTTCTCATTTGTGTCCTTAGTTTTCCATTTGTTGTCACTCATGAATCCTAACTGGAAAGGTGGGTAGGCCTTATATATTGCACCTTTAACGACAGCAGTGGCCTACATACATTTTATTACAAATTTATTAGAAATCTCCAGGACAAAGGTGATATACAATTTGTTTACTTATCGTTGCTATAACAATAATACCATTGGGACGCAGCCTATGAGAGTAAATAATAAGGAAGACACCCTGCAGTTGTAACTCGGTTTGGTTCAGAAACTAAGTAAAATAAAATGAGTCCGCTTATGATGGAGAGCTGAGGGTGCTGAGGCCAGCTAGCTGAGGAGGTGGATATATCCATTAGAAACAGTCACTGTGATGTGTTTCTGAGGGGGGCTGATCCAATGAGTGTATTATATTATAAGCTGATGTAGTTAATTCCGAAGCAAACCCTCTGTTCTCCTTCCATAACTCTCCAGCCGGCAGTATTGCTGACCACAGCATGTCCCCGTTCAAATGGCTGAAAATAGTGTGGCAGAATGAATAGTATGTGCATCCTTCCCAAAAAAATATTTTACACAACTGTCTGACTTTTTGCAAAGCCTTGTGACTTAAGTGAGTTGGAATGTTGGTCATGAGGAACCATACGTATCTTGGGCAGTCAAAACAATCCACCATTGCAAACACTGTATCAGGGATCAATTGCCTCGCAGGCGCTTTTGGATAAAAGTGTCTGCGAGGCAATTGATTCCTCTCCCCAGTACCTTAATCATAGTAGTCATTTTCAGATGGCACTAAGGAACCTGCAGAGGTCTCGATATTCTTGCTGAAGGATGCTTAAGAACATGCAATGTGGCAACATATCCTGGATTACAGAACCTTGATGTTTATTCATATTACCGATCTGAACTGTATGGTAAATGCTGAACCTGAGGGAACATTGTGTTCATGATTATCAAGCTTGTACAATAGGCCTATTGATTGCACACGTCATTGTTCTTCAGTTATAGTATTCCTTCAGTCAACACCCTCAAAGATAGAAAATTGGATTTCTATACTACTCATCAATACTAGCATGATTACTAATCACATACTTGGTACATACGCTTCTGTCCAAAGCAGGGTAGAATAATTGTTTTTCATGATGATACAGGTCATTACAGCTCTTTCCCATCTAGACTTGCAAACAGTGGGGTTTGAACCCAGACCCTTCGAGCTGGGAGTCAAACATTACCATTAAATACAATCACAAAATGAAAACATATATTTAAGTTAAGTTTAGCATGATGTTAGATTTTTTATATCCATATATCTGTATACATAGTTTATAACTTATAACTTATACCTGGTCCTTTTCATTTTGTCAGTCCGTTTTTCTCTTTGATAAAACAACCTTTTTATGAGCTTTAAATGGCTGTTATTGTGTATTTTCTGGTATATGTACCAAACATGGTTCATTCATGTTATGCGAGGACATCATATGGTTGGTGATATTAGTTATATATTTCGACTCATGATGGCTGTGTTGAAATTATCTCATTGCCTAATTTTCAGACAGTTAATGCCATTTTAATTGACTACTCACCACAGGTCCTGCCATGATATTCATCTTTATCATGGCTTCATGTAGATTATTATTATTATTACCCATAGCTTTCCTGCATAAAGTCTGTTTTCTACAGCAGAGATGTTCAGCTTTGTTGTTGACCGACTTTAAGAGACCCACTTATTATAAAACCGGTTCTGTGATGATATACAATAACTACAACATCTGGTTGGTTTTATTTAGAAAACCACTATACGAAATCCATTTATTATTGTTCTCATAATTTATTATTAATATAGGTGATTCTGAGGAAGTCAAGAGTCCCCCCCCCTCCGCCCCATCTGACACCTGACCATGTCCAACGAACACACACCCCTGCTGACCTCCGGGGTATGTGGCCTGGCCGTCGGCATGGCAACGGTGTGTGGTCGGGGCCAACCGGGGGAGTCGAGCCCCGCCCACGCCGGGGCCCCCAAGAAGGAGCCCCGAAAGCTGGACACCTTCTTCGGGGTGATGGTGCCCACCGTCCTGTCCATGTTCAGCATCGTGCTCTTCCTCAGGACCGGTGAGTGTGGGGGGGGGGCTCTGGGGGGCTCTGCATAAAGACACTCCAGGATCACAGTGAGGCAACGTCATAAAATAAGATCCCCAATCGATGACCTAAAACCCCCCAAACTACACTCGATACAGTACATTCCGTGGCTCCTGTGGAAAAGGTTCTGATAGTTTTAACTATTTCTCTTGTGGTAAGCTCCTTTATGATTTCAGGGAGAACGTTTCACAGCTTTACAGTACACTAGCATAGCATTCTTTTCCCTGTTTCGCCTCATCGTGTATAGGGGAAATCCATAGGTCATATGTAGGGCGGTCCCAATACGGTGCAAGGATACATGGACCAGATCCTAACAACATACCTAGATTTAGATCAGCTCTCCACTTAACCATAAAATAAGCACGTGATCATGTTTCTATTACTGCTGTCGTGTTTATAACACTTGGGTTTACTTTAGAATAGATAACTGCTAACCCAGGGAATTTGACACTAAGTCGCTAACAATAGTTAAGCTAGTGATGCACCTGTTTAAGCGGTCACAGAGTAGGAAACTATCAACAAGGACGCTTCCTAAAAAGGCATTGTGGTTACAAAGCCAGCATGAGATCGAGACAAAGCCGTAAAGCACTCGTAACGAACAGCTCTTGCTTGTGTTCCTTTTGGGAGGACACCGATGGTGATGTCCCGTGGTCTCCTCCCCCCCCTTCAGGGTTCATCGTGGGCCACGCTGGTCTCCTCCAGGGCCTGCTAATGCTGGTAGTGGCCTACACCATCATCTCTCTCACCATACTGTCCATCTGCGCCATCTCAACCAACGGAGCCATCAAAGGAGGCGGGGCCTATTGTATCCATAAGGGTGCTGACCAAAGGATTCCCTTTTTTTCTTTTCTTTCTGTTTTGAACATGCCAAACACAGATTTACTTTGATTGATTTGAAAGACGGGCCTTGACCAAACCCCCGTCAGACATGATAAGCCGCTCGCTTGGGCCGGAGTTCGGAGGGAGCATCGGCCTGATGTTCTTCCTGGCCAAGGTGTGTGCCTGTGGGGTGTACGTCCTCGGTCTGGTGGAGGCCATCCTGAACGTGTTTGGCATAGAGCCCGGTGAGCCTTCAAACCTTTTCCTCCCTTTTGTTAAGTATTCTAGTTGTGTCCTCCCATCCGGGGAGGCAGTATGGTCTTTCATGAGGCATTGACTCTTTATTTTTTAAAAAATGTTTTGTTCAGCATTTAGCAGACCCTTTTCCAAGGCGACTTATAGTGTTTTGTTGATATGAGTCATTCTGGAAGAGCAGGTAGGGTTTCGCTCAAGGATGCCTGCACAGGTAGTGTGTGATGCTATCCGGCACCACTGGCCTTTCCTGAAGAAAGCCTTAATAAGTATTACATTAGAGTGTAAGTGAACCCCTCTTTCTTCTGGAATTCGAATGATACGAAATTGAAATGTATCTCAATGGTTATGACTATTACGATTTTTAAGATAGTATCAGTGTTATAATGGGCCGTGTCGTACACACCGTGACGCTATACTACAAGTGTCCAAGGAGCTTGCCCCCCCCCCTCCAACCGCGCTACACATCCACGCACACCGTGGTGTTAGCGTAGCCTCTTGACGTCGGTGTTGTTCAGGGACACACGATTTCGAAGTGCCCTCGGGGGGGAAAAGGGCACTTAGGTGTCATGAAATAAACCCGACCTGAGTTCAGAGGAGGGTTTGAACGTTCACAAACGGGTTGGTCGCGACTGGCAAAAACATAGCATGTTACTCTTGTTTGTCTAAAGGACAAAATGGTTCAGATTGCTAGGTTGAGGAGGATACAGAACATGGTACCATTCTTAAACTACAACCTCCTGATCTTCCGTGTTTTAACCCCTCGCGGGGGCCCCCAGACGCAGCGGTGCTGGGGGGCGTGCGGGTCCTGCCCCAGGGCTACTGGTACAACGTGCTGTACTCGGCCGTGGTGCTGCTGCTCTGTCTGCTGGTGTGCCTGGTGGGCGCGCACATCTACGCCCGCACGGCCTTCGTCATCCTGCTGGTGGTCAACGTCACGCTGCTGTCCATCCTCATCAGCCCGCTGGCCGTGCCCGCCCAGGACTTCAACATCACGCACCACGGGCCCGGCAACCAGACGCGGCACTACGACGTCTCCTACACGGGCTTCAACGCCACCACGCTCGGCAACAACCTCTGGCGTGAGTTCCTTTCGCGTGTCTGCGTGTCTCTGCGGGTGTCTGCATATAGGATGTGAAAGTGAACCCGTTAACGTGTGTGTGTGTGTGTGTGTGTGTGTGTGTGTGTGTGTGTGTGTGTGTGTGTGTGTGTGTGTGTGTGTGTGTGTGTGTGTGTGTGTGTGTGTGTGTGTGTGTGTCACATTTACATTGTTCCCCATTTCTCCCCCTCGCGGCGCAGGCGGCTACACGCTGGACTACAGCACCAACTCGGTCATGTCCTTCGCCACCGTGTTCGCTGTGATGTTCACCAGCTGCACAGGCATCATGGCCGGAGCCAACATGTCAGGTTATACATCCAAACACTCAAGCGATACGAACCATCCTTGTGTACTTCAAGGGCTTAGACTCGGGTCATATAGGCCTTTCACACATGAACTCCGGATAAACTCTGGAGAATCGGGTCTGGAGATGATCCGGTGTGGACCTTTCACACATGCCAATCCCAATCGGAGATCAGACGTGTTTACACGTATTGGAGATACTCCGAAGGGGCGGAGTCTGACGTTTGAGTTCTCATATACATCCCTACCGGGTATTATCTGGAGAATGTTGGGTTACTTGTGTGAAAGGCCTAATGGTGATTTGGACTGGTGACTTGACTACAACTCTGGCATGCACAATTGCACATCTGTTTTGATTATTTTTAATAGCATTTATTAATTTATATTTTATCCCATTCCTTCTCTCTGAAGGGGAGCTGAAGACTCCCAGTGCGTCTATTCCCAAAGGCACCATCCTGGCCGTGGTTTACACCTTCATTGTCTATGTGGTTCTCTTCTTCCTGGTCAGCTCCACCTGTGAGAGGTGGGTCCTGTTGCATAGGAATAAAAGTACAATTTTATATTACTTACACAATAACATGTATGTACACTACTGATCAAAAGTTTGGGGTCCCCCAGACGATTTCCTGTTTTCCATGAAAACTCACTCTTTTATTAAACAATTATTCAGCGTTCTACTAATCATCAATTTGCTTTTAACACGATTAGCTAAATAATGCTCCAATGCATTTAGAACACAGCAGGGATGGTTGCTGGAAATGGGCCTCTGTACACCTATGTAGATATGCCTCCATCTAGAATAGTCAATTAGCACATTAACAATGTCTAGACTGTATTTCTGATTAATTGAATGTTATCTTCATTGAAAAAAAACAATGCTTTTTAAGAAAAAATAAAGACATTTCTAAGTGACCCCAAACTTTTGAACTTTAGTGTGTACATACATACATACATACATACATACATACATACATACATACATACATACATACATACATACATTGAAAACACATTACATTACAATACTGTCTTTCTCTCCTCTGTTTTGAAGGGATCTGTTGACGCAGGACTACGGCTTCTTCCAGAGGATCAACGTGTGGCCGCCGTTTGTGACCATCGGCATCTACTGCGGCGCTCTCTCGGCCGCCATGAGCTCCATGATCGGAGCGTCGCGCATCCTCCACGCCCTCGCCGAGGACCAGCTCTTTGGTAACACTCTCTGGCCCTGGGTTTGGTTGTCACAAGTCCATTTGTAATTACATAATAATAAATATACATTAACAGAAGCTCTATTGTTAACCAATTCCGTTAGCTTAAAGCTACAAGAAGTATAGCGGTCATCCCTTGCCATATATGGGCAGGGACAGTCACCTGACTGTTTCTGCCCATATATGGCAAGTGATCGCAGCAATACTTCTTGTAACATTAAGCTAATGAAGCCTCTATATCTCTAAAACAGATGCTGTTTATGCTCTCTCTACACAGGTTTGCCGTTGGCTCCAGCAGCCATCAAGTCCAGCTCGGGCAATCCCTGGGTGGCCGTCATGTACACGTGGGCCCTCGCGCAGGTGGGGAAGCCTTCATGTTCAAACTGAATTAAATCAATTGTTTTTCAGTCCAAGTGCAGCCGAGTAGCAGACAATGTACGACCCCCCCCCCCCCCGCCCCAAAAAAATTAATCGAATCATAATTCTTTTTAGCGGAGCGAAAGCACACAGAGGGCGAACGTAGCTGTTCTGTGTTCTTCTGCTTCCTTCAGATAAAGGACTCAAGTCTATTTGCGATGCAGGAATTCAAAAAACGTTATTTCCCTGTCTACCCCGATACGGCTGTACACAAAGTAACCATGGTTACTTTGGTTTGTTAGAGAATATGCTGACATATGGTAACTAACGATTTGGGCGGCATTTGGCTCCGGAGGTAGAGCGGGTTTAACTGGTAAACGGAAGGTCGCTAGTTCGATCCCCGGCTCCTCATAGAGTGTTGTGGTGTCCCAGAGCAAGGCCCCCCACCCTAACTGCTCCCGACCAGCTGGCTGTTGCCTTGCAGCGCTGACTCCGCCATCGTTGTGTGCATTTGTGCATGATTTGGGGAATATTGTAAAGCGGTTTGAGTGGCCACAGGTTAGAAAAGCGCTGTATTAATGCAGTCCATGTACCATTTGTGTGATGCATGGGCTCCGCCCGCTCGTGTTTCAGTGCGTGGTGTTCGCGGGGCAGCTGAACGCCGTGGCCGGGCTGGTCACGGTCTTCTACCTGCTGGCCTACGCCGCGGTGGACCTGGCCTGCCTGGCGCTGGAGTGGGCATCGGCGCCCAACTTCAGGTAACCTCGCCGTCCTAACTTCATCATTTAGACACTTTGATCCGACGCAAGTTACGAATGAGATGGAAAGACCACTTGTTTTATTGCAGACGTTTTTGTTTATCGTAGTTTCTTGTATCCATATTTTTGGTAGTTCTTAGTGAGGCTAAGAACTACCAAAGAAGCACACCATCAGAAGAGTAACTAGATAAAAAAAACGACATTTCCCACTGGGCTCCATTCTGGCAGGCCGACGTTCCAGTTGTTCTCCTGGCACACCTGCCTGCTGGGCATCATCAGCTGCCTGGTGATGATGTTCGTCATCAACCCGGTGTACTCCTCGGCCAGCATCGTCGTCCTGCTGCTGCTGCTCCTCTTCCTCCACTACAGGTCCCCCACCAGCAGCTGGGGCTACATCAGCCAGGCCCTCATATTCCACCAGGTACACACACACACACACAATCACACACACATATATACATAGAGATCTTTCTGTGTGTGTGTGTGTCTGTCTTTGTGCTGTCCGTATCATCTTTCACAAGTAAATGGCTTCTATAAATGATATGTATACGTGTGTACACACGCACAAACGCGTTCGCACACGCGCGCGTGCAAACAGGACTGAGAATATCACAAAGGGCAACAGAAGTGTCTGTGTCCCCCGGTTCTGGGCCAGGTGCGGAAGTATCTGCTGATGCTGGACGTGAGGAAGGATCACGTGAAGTTCTGGAGGCCCCAGGTTCTGCTGATGGTGTCCAACCCGCGCTCCTCCTCCCAGCTCATCCTGTTTGTCAACCAGCTGAAGAAGGGCGGCCTGTTTGTGCTTGGCCACGTGCAGCTGGGAGATCTGGGTAATGTCCTGGAGGGGTGGGGTCTGCTTGGGGCCGCGGGGCCATGAAATCGGGTTATGGATCTTATCTTCCAACCAGTTGATGTTATGAACCGCTGGTCAACTTGTTGTTTTTTGGTTTGTGTTTCTTGTTGATTATAGCTGGGAATATATATATATATATATATATATATATATATATATATATATATATATATATATATATATATATTCATTCTGTATTTTTTGTTATTACTTTTAAGTGTTATATTGTTGTACAATAATTGTTGGGTTTTCCCAGAGTATTCTCTGCATGTCTAGCGGGATGTTACCCAGCTAAAAGTTTGTAGGAAGCTGAGTAGCATATATTCTTACTTTATTTAATAGTATTTGCAGTGAAAACGACATACTGGCTCAACTTTAACCCTAGCCCCAGATACACAGCAACGCAGTAAGGAACTGTTAGTATGTTATGTCTGTTGAAATCATCTCGAAAAACAAACCTATATGTTTTTGTTTGTCCTTTTTTTAGGGTAAGTTTTCGATTAGATAATCAACTGCCAAACAATTGTGTGCCATGGTGTATGTTTTTTACTCCTCTAGATGGCAGCAAATTCACATCCCGAAAGGGATGTGAGTGTGTGTGTGTGATTAAAAAGAGAGTGACTCCAGAAAAACATTCTGTGGATGTTTTAGGACTTCAGAACTCTGTATTGAAAAAACTTTCTTCATGTCAGTGTATTCATCCATGTTTATGTTCAGATTCCTTCCCGTCGGACCCGGTCCAGCAGCAGTATAACTTCTGGCTGAGTCTGGTTGACAAGCTGGGGGTGAAGGCCTTCGTGGACCTGACTCTGTCTCCGTCCGTCAGACAGGGAACACAGCATCTCCTGCGCATCACTGGCCTAGGTGAATACCATAATAATAACATGACGAATGACTATGACGATAATTTTACTGGACTACTATTAGGTACATATTTAGATAATTCCAACTGGAATTAGCCTTAAACTCCTCAAAACAGTTTTTAACTGAGTAATGTTTTTAGCCGTTGGCTAGCGAGGTACAATTTGGTATTTAAAATATTCAATGTATGTGATTTTGCTGGATCCCTTTGGCTAATCATAACCAGACTTAATTGAAGTTGTGAATGCTTAATACCCTCCACATTTGACACACTTTGCACACTAGTGGCCTCTCGTGGCCAGAATTATCGCCAGAAGGCATTGGCTCTCTAAAAGGCTCTTTTGTGTGTTGTGTTACTAATACAAAAACCGAAAACAAAATGGTTCTCCACTTATTGACGTCTCTCTCTCTTTGACGTCGGTTCCTCTCCCTTTTATTGTCCTGCCATTGATCGGCACAGACAACGTAGAATGAGACCGCTTGTTTTAATCTCCCATCGATCCATTTCATTACAACCATGATCCGTCGAGTCCCATCACACAGCAAGCTCCAACAATACTTCCATTAGAGGCTGGACACCGACGGGTCCGGCTCCAAACTGTGCCTTTTTGATTGTGCTGACTGTATTGCTCGATCCCTGCTCTGCCAAGGCGGCATGAAGCCCAACACCCTGGTGCTGGGCTTCTACGACAGCTGCACCCCCGATGACTACTTCCTCCAGGACCCGGCCTTCTGCCACGCCTCGCCGGGCAAGATGCAGGAGGACAACTACAACTTCGGCGTGGACCTGCCCTCGCTGCAGGCCCACTTCCCCCCGGTGCGCCACGTGGAGAGCCCCCGCTGGCTGTCCCCCGAGGAGTACGTGGGCATCGTGTCGGACGCCATCAAGATGGACAAGAACGTGTGCCTGGGACGCTACCTCTTCGAGCTGCAGGGGGAGGGCCGGGACAGCAAGGTGGACGGCTCGGAGCGCACCATCGACGTGTGGCCGCTCAACCTGCTGCAGCCCAGCCGCTGCGACCGCGTGGACGTGTGCAGCCTCTTCCTGCTGCAGATGGCCTGCGTGCTCAACATGTCGGGCCGGTGGCGCCGCGCCCGCATGCGCATCTTCCTGAACGTGGAGGCGGCGTCGGGTGAGCAGGGCTGGGCGGTGAACGAGGAGACCTTCCGGGAGCTGCTGCGGAAGCTGCGGATCCGGGCGGCCATCACCATCGTGCCGTGGGACGCGGCCGTGCAGAGCTACTGCGCCTGCCGCGCCGCGCCGGAGGACGGCGAGGACGCCGCCGAGGCCACGCCCCCCCCCCCCCTCTCCGACGACTTCCTGTCGGCGGTGAACGGCCTGCTGATGGAGCACAGCTCCCAGGCGGCGGTGCGCTTCCTCTATCTGCCCCGCCCGCCCGCCCATTACAGCCAATCGCAGCAGTACTTGTCCCAGTTAGAGGCGGTGACCAATCGTTTAGGGCCCACCCTCTTGATCCACGGCGTCACCCCGGTGACGTGCACCGACTTCTGATGGAGGCGCTTTAGACCCAAGGCTTTTAGACTCTTGTCTGTTCTGTGTTCAGTATCTCGATGATGGTCATGCAGGGAACATTTGGTTAAATAAATCTAAAGTTAAATATAATTACTAAGAACACTCCCTCTCGTCAGCACACGACCGGAGGGCTTCCATTACTCTCTCACAGCAAATTAAGCAGAAGTTATTGTGCCGTTGGTGTGCTTTATTCCTGCGTTCTCATCACGCTTGCTTGTTGACATGGCACTCGATGCCTAATTGCTAGGGTTTCCACCGTCTTATCAATCGCTCCGGCTTCACCTAACATCTCTTCAAGTCTGGTCACTGTAGCGACTTTGTGTGCTTCCCTGTGGCTACTTGCTCTTTAGATAACGTTTGCCTTTTCTTACGACAGAGCCAAAGATGGTCACCGTGGCGTGGAAGTGTTTTTGTCACTGGTGGTTTGCAAAGCTGTGGTAGACGGGGGGGACGACTAGTGTGCAAGATGTTAATATTAACTATGCACACGTTCTGTACTTGAAGTAGTTAACGCAGGGTACTGTCGATGTAAAAGGTTGCTTCAGCTTCTGCAAGTGCTTAACGGAGAGTGTACATACAGTACCTCAGGCTAGTTGTGTTCTTGGAACACAAGTATTAGAGCACGTGTTACTGATGTCACATGTTTAGCTTAGGATCACTAAGGGATCGCTTAAAACGGCTTCACAAAAGCACTGTACACCTGAATGAGCTTATCTGTTGGGGAAAAAGCAGAGCTTAACAAACTGAAATTGTACAGAAACTTCTTTGAAACCGGGCTGCTGGGTAGATGTAAATGTCTATGCTTTCTTTTTTCATTCCAGTTCGGAAGAGATAAAAGACCAAAACTATTTAACAGATAAAAGATCTAAGCTAACCGAAAATAGAACTGACCAAATGACGTGTCAATTTAGTCTCAAATAAACGGAAACAAAGTTAACATTTGGGGCCAGAAAAATACGGAAACAAAGTGTGTGTTGTATCTGTATGCATTAGAAATGTGATACCTGATGGTAGCACATTTAATACGATTTATCAAGGGAATTGTTGTGTACCAATTATTAGAAATATTATCTTTTAAAATGTTACATGGCGACTTGTCCAAACCAGGTTTGTTTGTTATTTTTTCAAAGCTACGAGCTACTGCTTACCGCTCACTTAAAAATGTTTTTGTAATGGTTGATGTGGCCTTGCAATGCCAATAATAAATAGCAAGTATTAGTAAATGAATCCCCATAAGTGCCATGAAGCTTATGCTTGGCATTTCTATGAAATGTGATTTGCTAGTTATGCCGAAAAACATTGATTATAACAATTGTTCTGGGAATATATTTGAAATTACATTTCAGTATGCATTGTTACCTCTGTAACTGTTACCCTTTTATAGATGAATTGGAAAAGGATTTGAGGGTATAAAATAAATACAATAAAGCTTGTGGTTTTTGTAAAACTTTATGAAGTGCATCAGAAAAAGAATCCATTCAAACTGAATTAATGTTAGAAGCTCAACACCAACCCCGCAGAAGCCATTACCTTCCACGGCTCCACGTTTTGTGATATAATAATCCAAAGGAACATTCATCAGTACACCTCGTCCTTACTGCAGTGCAGACGTCTGAACAGCCACACATCATGTGACCATGCACAAACACATGGTCAAGTGTTTTTCTCGTTTCCTCTTTTAAAAGCGAGAACCCAATCCTCGTAAGGACCAGCGATGATGAAAACGGGGAAGGACGCCCAGCTCTACAGTGACCACCAAACCCTCCGGCTATGCGGTGTGTCCGCTCCTTTAGTCTTTAGTCTTTATGGAGGTTTTCTGGTACCTCTCTGGGTTTTTTCATGAGGTAGGCTAGGCGGTGAACCAAGCCTGACCCTAGCTTTAATACAAAGCTCTATAGGGGGATAGAAAACAGTCCTTAGTGAGGTCCCCTTATTGCATAATAGAGGCGTTAAACTTCACTCTATGTCCTATCCTACTGACCTGAAGTCCATGAGAGACGCAGCCGTTGGTGTAGTTGGTGTACCCCACGGTGTTCAACGCCTCACGGGCAAAGTCTGACGCACTCTTCACCAAACCGTTGACTCTACAGTTGAAGGTCATGTTGGTGGAGACCAACAGTGGTGCCACACACTGCAGAGAGATACACAATGACACAGGCTTTTCAGAAACATCTGCCATGTTTATTTTTGTCCGCCACTTTCCGTATCTCATCTTTGCTAACTTGGAAGAATGTTGTATGCTACTGCCAAAAATAGAAAATCTTGAAGGTTGCCTCAAACCATGGATGAATGGTTCAGAAGCAATTTAACCGATATATCAGAATCAGAATCTCTTTATTGTCATATCAGCTAAATGTTACAATTAAACTGATGAACACATTAAATATACAAATGGTGTCCAGATTATCTTCCAATCAAGAAACAGTTATGTAGTTCAGTACGTCACGTAAAGCTAAGCTAAGATCCTCACCTGCACAGTGATTCCCTTAGACCTGTACTCTGAATCCAGACAGAGGGATATATATCGTACAAAGACCTGAAATCAGGACAACAGCTGGATTTAGACTCTGTGTGTTTCTACACAAACGCTGGAACATGTAGTACAAATGAAACATGAGACAATAAAGAAATAAACAGGTGTGTGTGTGTGTGTGTGTGTGTGTGTGTGTGTGTGTGTGTGTGTGTGTGTGTGTGTGTGTGTGTGTGTGTGTGTGTGTGTGTGTGTGTGTGTGTGTGTGTGTGTGTGTGTGTGTGTGTATGAAACAACAGTACCTTAGTGGCACAATAAAGCGAGAGAAACGGATACGGACGGGCCCCGATCTCAGAGCCGATGTTGATGATGAGCCCCGACCCTCTAGAGAGACAAAGGAGAACATACACTGTATGAATAAATAATTCAACACTCAAAGCAAGTGAAACAAACGACCACAGCTCCTCAGCAGTTGCCTTATCAAGTTCTCACCTTTTAACCATATCTGGAAGAACTATTCTGGTCATCTGAGGAGCAAGAAAATAAATGATTATCTATTTAAAAACAAAAACATATCTGTACAGCTGCAGGTGTTATGTTTGATACACTGATGTTTTTTTTACCTGGGTGACAGATAGCATGTTACAGTTGACAACCTGGGAGATTTTCTAGACATGACAGATTAAATGAGATTAGATTAAATTAGGGTGGACTATACTATTATCACCCCTGAGTGGAAATTTAGTTGTACCAGCAGCACACCTTAAATATCAATATTAAAAGGCAGGTTAGGATATTGTCCATAAGGTTGGACTACTATATCTTGCAGATAAGAGTGCTGTTATGGAGCAGACTAATACAAAACTAAAATACCTCGACAGTGCAGCAGCATTAGGGGCTACACATATTTGATGTCCATTAACAAATGATGAGACATATGATATGAAAACTATATACAGTCCTAAACTATATGGCACATTTGGGAATCTTACCAGTTCTGAATCCGGTACATCCAGGAACTGACTGAAGCTCCCGGAATAGCTCATTCCCACGTTGTTCACTGAAAACCAATCAAATCATCTATATGTATTGTGTGGTCCGCTAGAGCCCGAGAACCCCTAGAACTAAACGTAAGGGTAATGGATTTCAAAATGTGTTTTCTTAGTCACATGAGAGGGTGTCCATATTGCTTTGTCCATGGATATTAGTCATATCCATGGACAAAGCAGCATACACTATTGGCCATTGTCGGCCCCATTGGTTGTCTCACGGGGACATCTTGTTTTCTACACACCAAGGATCCCGATGTCGATGCCTCGCAATGCTTCTTCTATCGCAGGATATATGCTTCCTCCTCCAGTGAAGTCTGCCTGGATGGTGAGAGTCCTGCGGCCATATTCAGCCTCTGAAAGAGGTCATACATAACGTTTATTGAGAACAGCAGCCACAGCTAGAAAACAAACAACAACAACAGAAAAGTTTTTGTTAACTGAGATCAAATGTTTATCTTCACCCACCTATTTCTTCTGCCACCATCTGAAGCTTCTCGTTGGATCTGCTGATCAGAACCACATCCAGACCTCTTCGGGCTAACTGTCAACGTCCCGTGGAGACAGGTCAACATTGACAGACTCATCTCGAAGCCCCCAGCATGGCATTTGAAACTTCAACATCATCGTCTGGAAATCATGTTAAGAGCTTGGGGAGCAAGTCAACGCTCACCTCTTTGGCGTAGGCTCTGCCGATCCCTGAAGTGGCGCCGGTAACAACTAGAAGTATTAATAGATATTTAATATATCAATATATTACTTTGATATGTTGGCCTTTATTTTTCAGGATATTTGACTTGTTTAAGAAAAGGAATAGTTATCTTTGCCTTTGCAAACCAGAATGAAACTTGAGCAATACAAATTTAAGACAGTTAACAATTGTTCTTTATTTTGCTCACCAAAATTGTAGGTCAATCTTCAATCATGCACTAGTGAACATATTGTGTTCATTAAGCAAGTAGCTGCGACGGACATTCAGAGGTCAGACCTTTCATATGATGCTTGTTTACATACTCAGGATCCTTATTTACATTCAAAGTACATGTCTTTATCATTTGATAATATAAATGTGTACCTAAAAAACGGTTTTGTTTTTTTACAGATTGATTATGAATTGTGATAGTGATTCATATTATAATTAAATTAAACATTTATGGACCTGCTTAATTACGTACAGAAAAAAGACGAACGAACACACAATAAAAAATGACATGTCTCTTTTCTGTTAAGCATCTTTTTTATTCTCTATGCTCAAATTCTGCTACTATTCAAAGTGTAGGCTGAGCACGAGACAGTGTTTTCTTGCACTGTTTTTTTGCACTGTTTAAGCACTCATGCATGTAAATATTGGCTTGTGCACTATTCTTCTTCTATATTGTTTCCCTGGTTATACATTTTTAGCCTTTTGCATTTAGCGTTTTGCACATTTATACGTTTGTTTTTTTGTCTTATACTTATTATATTTTGAAAGATGGTGTTTGCTGCTGCTTGTGTGCAATTTCCTGAGGTAACCTTCCCAAGGGATTAATAAAGTTACTATCTATCTATTTATAAACCAATCTGCAATTGTGTATGAACAGAACGAGATATCAGGTTTTTTTTTACCATCTCTTTGTACAATTGAAGTCTATCACAATTCTAACCATTTGAATCTTGTACTAATACAAACACACGTTTAGGACAAGTGAGAAGCCGTACCTGCCCATTTTCCATATTTCTTCAAATCCACTCGCCAAATCTCTGACAGAAAGAATGTTGTGAATCCACACCAACAGGTCCAGAGCATCTTAAGCAGGATCCATCCGATGCAGACAGCACCCACTACGGCCAGTCCCCACATAAGATCCATGACGGCTCAACTGGTGCTCGTGCCTGCATATAATTACTGTGTGAGAGGGATCCACTGTGCTCCTATATGAGCGGGGTTCTGTAGTTTAACATGAACCCTCCCTTGCTGCTCCAGAGCTAAACCCCGCCCCCTTGTCCATTGGGCCTTCACCTGACGTCACATCAACCCTGGAATCTAACCTTTGACGGTAACTTACAGGATGTTTGTGATAACAGGTTATGAACAATAAAGTTTCTTTATTAGGCGTGTAGTACACGTGTGTACACGTGCGCGCACACACACACACACACACACACACACACACACACACACACACACACACACACACACACACACACACACACAGACGCACACACCCCTGGGTATATCTTTATTTGTCTTGTGTTTAATTTGTACTTCTGGAACATTCCAGCTCAGTAGATGAATGGTCTCACTGAAACGTGTGTGTGTGTGTGTTCAGGGCCACGCCTGCGGATCAAAGGTTCTGGCATGATGTCTGATGTGTCACCCATCACTCAATGGGACGACATGATTGGCAAGTCGCCTCGCACGACCGCACCTCCACGCTTTAATGCTACTGCGGTTTCCCCTCCAGATGCCAATGCCAACCACACCAAGCCACGACAGTGTCAGTGTCACACAATGAAAACAGAAACGTAATGACCAATACTCGTCCATCGCCCCATTCACAATCACAACGTTGTTACGTCTGCGGCGCTTTCATCTAATCAAAGCGTAGCAGGCGTGAGTGAAGAGCGACGTCGCACGGCAGATATGCCGTTTCAGCGGATTGCGATGCGAAGCGGCCCCCATGTGAACCGCCCGCTGATAACCCTGGGCTGAGGTCACTCCTAATCAGATACCCATGCCTGAAAAGGAAACTGTCACACAATGCCTGTTCTCTGACAAACAAGGGAGTGTTTCCACAGAGATAACGTGGAAATGTTTGTGATTACAATTTGTGCATGAACATTTCTGGTCTGCCTCATCTATGTTTCTCTTCAGTGCTTGTACAGTAGCGTGTCGTGTCAGTCTGAAGTACCCCAAGAGGAGAAGCGACTTAAGGACCACCACCCCTTTGGGCTCCGTAAGACGCTGCTCCTCTTGAGGTAGTCGCACTCTAAGAACTCATTACAGTATTTACATCTTCGCACAACACAGCAAGGGTCCCGTTCTGTAATCAGATTAAATGTGTGGATGAGCGTATCATGTCTGTAATATCTATTATTGTCGTCACTGCATGTACAGTACTGTGTTGTGTACTATCTGGGAAGGAGTGTGGAGCTCTCCCCCCCCCTCCCCCTCCTCTCCTCCTCCTCCTCCCTCCTCCTTCCCCCTCCTCTTCCTCCTCCCCCCTCTTCCCCCTCCTCTTCTTCTTCTCTCCCTCTTTCGTGCTTCCCAAGGTCATCAATATTAATAACTAATATTGGCCATTAAACACAGTAGCCGTTGTTAAAGGGAATCCACAAGCTAGGGGAAGGTGAGACATCATGTATTGTATAGTATTATGAGTGGCACTCTGCTCCACAATAACATTTCCATGGCTGTTATAGCACAATCATAACAAAGAACATGTTTATCTTACTTGCCAAACATGGCTGATTGACAGCATTTTTTACTCCTTTCCAGCCAACGCACAAAACTATCTTTTGCATGTGTGTGTGTGTGTGTGTGTGTGTGTGTGTGTGTGTGTGTGTGTGTGTGTGTGTGTGTGTGTGTGTGTGTGTGTGTGTGTCTGCTGGGTGTGTATGGACTGGTTTTGTGGACTGGGTGTGTGTCTGTGTGTGTGTGTGTGTGTGTGTGTGTGTGTGTGTGTGTGTGTGTGTGTGTGTGTGTGTGTGTGTGTGTGTGTCTGCTGGGTGTGTATGGACTGGTTTTGTGGACTTGGTGTGTGTGTGTGTGTGTGTGTGTGTGTGTGTGTGTGTGTGTGTGTGTGTGTGTGTGTGTGTGTGTGTGTGTGTGTGTGTGTGTGTGTCTGCTGGGTGTGTATGGACTGGTTTTGTGGACTGGGTGTGTGTGTGTGTGTGTGTGTGTGTGTGTGTGTGTGTGTGTGTGTGTGTGTGTGTGTGTGTGTGTGTGTGTGTGTGTGTGTGTGTGTGTGTGTGTCTGCTGGGTGTGTATGGACTGGTTTTGTGGACTGGGTGTGTGTATGTGTGTGTGTGTGTGTGTGTGTGTGTGTGTGTGTGTGTGTGTGTGTGTGTGTGTGTGTGTGTGTGTGTGTGTGTGTGTGTGTGTGTGTGTGTGTGTTTCACTAGGTGTGGTAAAGTCATCTCTGTCATAACTGGAATGTTGGATTTGTTGTACTGTGAGTACTGCTTTGGCCTACTTCCAGGCCAACCTCATATCGGGATTGATATGCTTTTACAAAATCAAATCTTCAGTCTCTCAAACATTTATAGTAGAAAGACGAAACCCCGAAAAGGCTGATTGTAGAAGAACAAAGAACCACGCAGAGTGAAGGTGTAAATAATGTGGTATCGTGTAACTACCTAGAGAGGAGAAGCGTCTGAATGACCACAAAGGGGGCACGATGCAGGGACTCCCGCTCCGTTTAAGGAGGGAACACTATCATCCTACTCAGTGTCAAAGTTCCCACTTACATTCGGGATGCTGATGTGCCTAAAGGTAAACCTTGAATATCGCAGTTATGGACATGCTATGAAAAACATTTGAGGGAATTTAAAGCTGCAATTATTTGATTAATTTACAATACCAATTTCAAAGGGTGGCAGGCTAATGCATCTTGTAGATATGTAACACATATATTCTTCTCGTTAGTGTTGGCATAATTTAATGGTATACAGGTATTATTTGGAATTGTACCTTAGTATGGTCTTAATCATTGTCATGAATATTTGGCCATGAAAACGCATTCCATCCTTCAAGTAGTTTCATGTTATCTTTGTTTTATTGTTGCAGATGATCCGGTTTTGGTATCAGCAGTATCAAACTGAAACCTGGTATCCCACACAGCTAGTGTAAAAAATAATGCAAACACGTTCAGGTTAAAGTTAAATATTTGCGTTTATTTAAATGGTATCCTACTCATTGTTTTCGGCTTACCGTAGTGTGAGTGTAAGGCATTATTTAATACAGTTTTTGCCAACACTTACAACTAGACACGCTAGCTCAGAGCATATGCGCCCCCTAGAGGCTCAATCAGGCCATGAATATAGAGCTATGTAGTTTAGGTGGGTTGGACTATTGGAATGAGAACTCATAATTAACCAAAACAGAAAATAATCAATGCCTTTAGAACTTGTGAGAAAAGACATTTCATATGTATAATATATAAACATAGATTTAAAGATATCTGTCTGTATTAGAAAGCATTCAATATAGCTTCAGTATTTTGAATTCTTGATAAAGCAGTGTGTAAGATTAAGTGGCATCTAGCGGTGAAGTTGCAGATTGCAACCTACTAAATCCCACGCCCCTTCTAACCCCCTCACGTCTCCCTTCACAACGATGTGGGATAAACTTTTGACCTCTACTGGCCAGGGCGCACTTCCAAGATGATTTCATCGTCTACGGCAGCACCGAGTAGCCAATAGTCAAGGGATGAGGCGACAGATTCATAATTTGTATTTATTTATTCAGTCTGTAAAAAACTATAGGTCATCGCTTACAAGAAGGAAAGTGGTGGAAACATCGGTGTTGATGTTGGGAAGGGCCGAAATTATGCAAATAAATAAATAAATCGATAAATCTCCTTAAATGCATTCAAACAAAGGAACGGGCCTCTTTATGAAAATGTAAGGAGTAGAAAGTCGATGTTTTTGTTATAATGTAATGAGTAATAGTTGAAAAAAAAACAATCCATCTATATATATATATATATATATATATATATATATATATATATATATATATATATATATATATATATATATATATATATATATACATATATATAAAGGGCTCCTTCTTAGGTTACAAAAACCAAATTCGTAATTTCATGGAATTATAAACTAATTCAAACATACACTAATTAAAACATACTTATGGGTATTTATAGTCCATTTCTACCATGTCCATTCCGCTATTTGCCAATCATTTCTACACACTGAACATTAAAACTCCCCCTTAAAGGACATATGTAGGTAAGATTTTAGCTATTATTTGAGTGTTATGTAACCTAAATGGCACTGCCATCTGGATCTATGAGAATATCTGTTAAGAGTTGATTGTGCCTGCCTTTGTATGAGCCACTTTCGAATTTAGACCGCTCCCGGCCTCATCTCTGACCGGACGTTTCTGATTGATTAAGGTTAGCTTGAAGGCTAGTAATACTGGAGAAGAGGGCACTAAAAATGAGACCAAGTACTTAGTCTCTTTCAACGTCCTTACCCCTTTGGTGGACAAGTTATTTGTGCCGTCATGGTTGCTGTGTTACCAAGGTGTGAGCTTTCATAGAAGTGATCTCTACGGTGCCATGAGCCGATGCGCTAAGAGACTTCAGGGTCGTGGGTTTAGCGGGCCATCCCAGGGCTAATCTGATTACCTCCGTGAGGCTGCTGTCACTGTGGGAGACAAGGCAAACCACTGCTATATTACCAATACCACAAGCCCACAACCAGATGAGCTCTCGTGTTTTGCCAGAAAGATAATAACAATCTCACACACATCTTACAGCAAGAAATTAGAATATTTTTGGTCAAATGGTCTCTCCTTTGTCTTAATCAGTAAACTGATTATCATCTAACTAATCAAACATACTCAGAGATGAACCCACAGAAGGGCACCTTCCGGGAAGACTTAATGTGTGTCAGTGTTGACTCCATAATGATCCAATTGTTCTTTAGAATATACCAAAAATTGAATCAAATGTAAAGAAACTACTTTGTTTTGTTGGGTGGGTACCTGTCTATTCTCATAATACAACATTTTAATTTTAATGCACATTTTAATGTATGAAGAACCTTGAACTTTATTTTTTTGTCTAAGTTGAGATGACGCTAGTGTTTTCATGGTGGGAGAGCACTCCGGTGCCCCCCCAGCGAAGCGTGGTTAGAGGCTCAACCTGTTTGAATCAGGGTTCGAAGCAGGTGATTCAATCAATCAATCAATCACAGACATTGTTCCTGGCTCTCAGCGGAGCCACAACCGAGACCGGTAGGAGTGCCTCGGGGAGAAATGACTCATCGCTCTCCCGGCTCTCGCTCAGCTCTCAAAGTGCAGCCACTGAACTTTAGGAGACGATTATACAACCTGTCCCTGTCATGCCTCAACCCAGAACCTTCTGCTCTGGGCCACGAGAGCCTACCAATGAGTCATCTCAGCTTCTCTCTGCTGTTGGGATCATAGCCTCCTTCTCTTCAGTTCTCACCACACGTCTGTTTGTTTAAGGGTTATGTTTCAGGGATTGGTTTGAGGGTTAGGGTTTGGTTTTACGGCTGTGTAGGGATGTTCGCTCCATTCCTGTGTGTCGGTGGTTGGGATAAGGGCTGATTATGGTTCCACAATGCAATGACCAAGCAGACGCTTCGACACAAATGTGAACCTGTTCTGCGTCGGGTTTTAGTGAGCGATCACAGCCGTTGGGCGCAGCGACGGTCCACAAAGACGTGATGGGTCCGTTACCCCCTTGCGTTGCATCGACGTGGAACCATAATCAGCCTTTAGGGTTAGGTGTTATCAAGGGTTTTCTGATCCAAATCTTCGCTAAGCTAAGGATAAAGTACATGAATTAAGCCAGCAGTTAACACTTTTAAGGCAAATGGTGGGCCATTGAAGTAATACATTTGTATTTACTTATCTAAGTAGAGTTACATTATGTGTATGTTTCCCTCTTTCTCTCTCGCTCCTTCTCTCCATCTCTCTCTCTCTCTTTGTCCTTCTTTCTCTCTCTCTCTGTCTTCTCCGTCTACATTCTCCCTTTCTCTGAACTCCTACTTTGTCAGGTAGGATTAAAAGCTAAGAAAGGTCAGAGGTCAAAGGGCCTGCTCGTCCTCTCATGGTCTTTCTCTCTCTCTCTCTCTCTCTCTCTCTCTCTCTCTCTCTCTCTCTCTCTCTCTCTCTCTCTCTCTCTCTCTCTCTCTCTCTCTCTCTCTCTCCCCGGCCATCTGCCAATCTCTTTGAACTCTGGTTCCTGGGTTCCGCTCGTGTCGTTGCGGTCATCCCGGTCCTGGGCTGTTCGGTTTGGGGACGGCCCCAGTCAAAAGACAGCCACAGCCACCAAACAGACTCCACTGATTGGGAATTCTTGTCTCCCTTCTGTATTTGCTCTTCAAGGACAATATTTCAGGAGAAAGACAGATGGACCTCCAGATCCGAGAGGATACTATTTGGGGGCTTCTTGGTTTTTCTTGTTATTTGGATTATCTAGGAGATATATTTGCCTTCTTGAACCAACCTCAAGGATAGAAAAACGTTCTGTATTATTTTTTGGTTCACCTGGAACCCGAACAATGCAAGCAATATATGACTCCTATGTGTACACCCTCCAGGTAAGAAACGTTTCTTCCCAGACTACTAAGTGAACACATCTTTTGCATGATTTAATTTAATACATTGTCCAAATAACAGAAATGACTTAACATTGATCACTGCACATCAATCTATTATTTTCTTGCAAGATGCTAAGAACAGTGTGAATGAATGTGGACTAGGATTAAACCTTTTGCAACTTCACTTCGATATCTTATAACTAACATCAAAAGTTACCAGTGCCCTTGATGATCCTGATGATAAAAGCAGAATCTCAGTGAACCAAAGCAGTTAACGTTATTCATAAGTATTGCCAATCATGTCAGAGTAGCAAGGAAAGCTAGGACTTAACCCTATGGTCTTTAGGAAACACTAACCCACCTCTATATTTAGCAACTTTCGGTGGATTTTATTTGAACACCTGTGATTCATGGCTGCTCTGGAATGGAGGAAGGATTTTGGGTCATAAATAATAGCACGGAAAGCCTTAAATTTTATTTTCTCCACAAATCAATTCAACAAGGCCTATGTAGCTTTTTTTGCATCTTTCCCTCACTTTTTAAGAGTACGGACCTACAACTACACTATTTGTCTTTATCTAATTTTGTCAGTGATATGTTGTGCTAGCGAGGCCTGCCAGGTCAGCAGTGAGGAGACAGGTGGGTAGAGCGGGGGACATAAAGGGATTGGCTTAGGAGGAAAGAGAAAGTCCTGGCCACATCAAGGCCCAATTTAGCACTATGTTACGATGGCTTATAGCCGTCATGTACCGTACAGCTAATCAGCTTGCGTCACACGTTAAGCATTCTGATACCTGTTGAGGGCATGGCATGACTGCCGAGGGCCAATCAGACAGATGGTTGCTGTTTTGTGATTTGTCATCTCATTGGCTCAAGCAAAATGTCTAAGAATGAGCATATTTATAAATAAAACTTATGAATATGCATTTACCCAAATAAATAAGCCAGTTGATTTACAACTAATGTTTGACATTGACTCAACAAGATGACCATCATGCTTTCTATCTTTTATCATTGAATTATAACATCCCTTTCTTGGTATAATGGAAGGTGTGGGTTTCAAATAAAAAGGGAATTATTGATTGCACTGTGTTTTGTTTGTGCTAATTGCAAACCCTTTGCCATTTTCTATTCTGTGTGGCTGCGCCGCCTTCCCAGTGATGGCTTGGAGGCTCGTGACCAACTGGCCTGCTTTGGGCTAGAGGCGTGCTGGAACCCCAGGAAGAAAATTTGATCTACGAACACAGACGCCCTCAACACTATTCCCCATAAAGAGTCCATCCTCTACGGCTGAGACCTTGGCGACATTCAACAGGCAGAATGGCAAGCCACAAAGACCCTCGTTTCTTGCACAACTTGTCCTATCACCCACGATGGCTCCTCACCACCAAGGCCAAAAGACACACCAGGGCCGTTTTGGATTCCAATAACAATTGTGGCCATTGTCCAAGCAGATCAATATTGTCATCATTATCATCCATGTCATTATCTTCATTATCTCCATCATCATCCACATGTACATCCTCCTTAACATCACAATCCTCACTCAAACCACATTTGCCATCACCCCCTTTGATACGCCCCAAGCACGGGAGGGGCCACTGGATCCTCGTGGCCCTTCTGATGGCAATTTGTCTCCCTTGCGAGTCCTGGGCCACGACCTTCAAGGTGGCCATCGTTGGGCCGTGGACTTGCGACCCTCTCTACTCCAAAGCCCTCCCGGACCTGGCCGCCCGTCTGGCCACCAGCCGCATCAACAAGAACCCCTACCTGAACAAAGGCTACTGGTACGACTACACCCTCATCAACGAGGACTGCAAGTCCTCCCGGGGCCTCGCCCGCTTCGCCGAGCTGGACGGCTACGGCTCGGCGTTCCTGGGTCCGGCCAACCCCGGGTACTGCACCTCGGCGGCACTGCTGGCCAAGCAGTGGGACCTGGGCCTCCTCTCCTGGGGCTGCCTGAAGCCCAACATGGAGGAGGGCGGGATGCACTCCACCTTCCTGCGGCCGCTGCCGCTGTCCTCCCGCGTGCTCTTCTCTGTGCTGCGCTACTTCCACTGGGCGCACGTGGCCATCGTCTCGGAGGAGGGGGACCTGTGGGAGGCCACGGGGCAGGAGCTGGCCTCGTCCCTCAGGGCCTTGGGCCTGCCAGTCGGCACCGTGGTCACCATGGAGTCGGACAAGGACGGAGCCCAGCGCGCCCTGGAGACGGTGCGCGACGCGGACCGGGTCAGAGGTGCGTACCGGTCGTGAACCTTCGCCGTGCTGGAGGTCATGATTTAAAGTGTTGATTCAACCGTCTCATGGAAAAAAATCCATCTACCGGATAGTGACGGCAAGCCTGGGAGTGTGGCCACCAACATTTAGAATGGATCGATAGATGGTCTAGTTGGTATGATCCGTGAGGTCGATCTTTCCATCTTACATCCGGGTGGACATTCCCATGATGGAAGTGGCATATAATGGCTGATTAACACTAATCAGTGAACAAGGTGCCCTTTAGTCACTTCAGGTAGGTTTATGATTTATGACAGACCTATTAAGATTTGTTTGGTGTCCATCTTGTTTTTCCCTCCCTTCCCGCTCCCAGTGGTGGTCATGTGTATGCACTCGGTGCTGATCGGCGGAACGGCCCAACACAGGCTGCTGACCACGGCCCTGGACATGCGCATGATTGCCCGCGGCTACGTCTTCATCCCCTACGACACGCTGCTGTACTCCCTGCCCTACCAGGACTCGCCCCACTACGTCCTGGGCAACGACACCAAGCTCCGCAAGGCCTACGACGGGGTCCTCACCGTCACCATGGACTCTGGGAAGAACAGCTTCTACGACGCCTTCAGGGAGGCGCAGAACACCTTTGAGATCCGCTCCAGCATCCCCGCCGAGCAGGTAAACTAAGGGCAGAACTATTGGCGGTAAAAAAGGAAAAAATGTATGACTGCAACTGAAATCCCTCCTTGTCCTCCTCCTGCTCCTCCTCTTGCGACTCTTTCACTTTTAGGACAAAACTAATTCTACTACTAGCTAATTCACTACTACTACTACCACCTCCACAAATACAATTAAAACGACATCTTATACATCGACGAATACTGCAATGCACGTGCACGCACAAATATTAATGCAATCCATGAAACTAGTATCTTGTACTGTTATCGAATATTATTGATTGAATGATTTTTTTCTTATTGAATGATTTCTTCGCACCGTGTTCCCTGTGTGTTCACTAGGTCTCCCCGTTCTTCGGCACCATCTACAACATGTTCTACTACACTGCCATGGCCGCGGAGCAGGCCCGCAAGACGGGGGGCGGCTGGGTCACCGGGGAGATGCTCACCCGGGCCGAGGGGGGCTTTGAGTTCGACGGCTTCAATCAGCCCTTGTACGGGGGCGAGAACGGAGAAGGCATGCTGGCGCGCTACGTGGTGCTGGACTACAGCGGCGTGGGCTCCAAACTGTACTCCACGCACATCCTAGAGGCCGCCCACACGTATGGGAAGACGGGAGGGTTGAAATACCTGGGCCGGTCCATCCACTTTGCGGGCAGCACTCCCTACAGCGACTCCAGCTGCTGGTTCAGCCCCTACTTCGCCTGCAGTGGTGGTAAGTCCCCGTGCTGCGGTAGGAAATACACACCTGTTCAGACGGTCAATGCCTGTGTGTTTTGAATGCCGAACACCCGGGTGCAATGACAGTCTTTCAATCCCGAGAGACCCAAGACAATTTCAGTGTGTCCGCGTGACCAAAGCGAACACAAAGACAACTTTGATCCTTTCGTTAACGGATCACCAATTCCGGTTCACGCTCAGTGTTCTGTGCGTCCGTTTTGGGCCTGGAGGTTGTAGTTCAAGCAACGCCGCTGCTGACGTCTGTGATACAGGCTTCATCCCCTCTCTCTCCCTGTGTTTTTGTGTTTCCTTGTTCAAAGGTCTGGATTCGGCCAGTCTCTTCTTCCTCTGCCTTCTGTTCATCACATTGGCCGGTGGCGGGGTTTACCTCTTCTTCTACCTGAAGTATGTCCACTGCCAGGACTGATGCCATGGCCTGCCTGGGGGTTTTGTTATTGGTTATCATTGATGGATCACTGGTAGGGTATTGGGAAATGTCCTAAATGTTTGATCCTTTGTAGGAGAAACGGCCTCCTTGGTGGCTTTGGTGGCTTCGGTGGTGGTGGTGGGAATAACGGGTCAGGGAAGGTGGTCCTCACCTTGGATGACCTGATATTCATCAACACTCAGCTCAGCAAACGGGTCAGTGTTTTTTTGTCGTGCTTAAGGGCCCGCCGTCCCCTTGTGCGTTAAACCCCAGGACTCCCTCCGGCCCCCCGCTCCTCCTTTGACCCCTCCTCTGGTCCTCTGAGCAGAAGCTGAACGAGGATAGCGTCATGAAGAGCCAGATGGAGATACAGGCGGCGCGCCCGTGTGTATCCGGTCGCAGCTACATGGCGTCCTCCCCTGACAGCTCTAACGTCGCCGTCTTTGAGGTGAGCAACGCGGGCCGCCCCCTACCGATATAAATCATCCTATGGTTGTTGGAACCTTCCAGAAGATAGAGATGCAGCTGTTATTTGTGGAACGAGTTCCTAAAAGTAAAAAAAAAAGTCCAATAGTATTATGTAAGTGATTTTAGTTATTGTTGTCTTCATATTCCACATTCACACACTCAAACACACAAACACACACATCCACAAACTGAAACACACACACCTTTGTAAAATGTTGCTATTTTCTGCACCTCAGGGGGACTGGGTTTGGCTGAAGAAGTGTCCTGACTCCACCACAACAAGTGTCGAGAGCAATGCTGAGTCTTCTTTCATCAAGGTAAGCAAACAGAATGAGATTACACTGAATTTATCATTACAATTAATATGATTGACAATTATGATTTAGTCAGTGACCACTGCAGACTACTACTAGTCCCTGTGTTCTCTGGTCACCATTGGATTCAAGCAACGCAGTACCAAGCAAAAACAGCGGACCACAAATGATATAAATTACAAATCTAGACACTGTTGTGACAGTACAGTGTTGGTGACGGTCTGGCACCTCGCTGTCCTATGCAACTCAACGCTTACTTGCTCCCGAATCTACAGCTGCGAGACATGCGTCACGAGAACCTCAACCTGTACATGGGTCTGTTTTGCGACTCCGGGATCTTCGGCATCGTGACCGAGCACTGCACGCGAGGAAGCCTGGAGGACCTCCTCAACAACGAGGAAATGCGTCTGGACTGGATGTTCAAGTCGTCCCTGTTGATGGATCTGGTCCGGGTGAGCCCAGCTTCCCACACCTTTGTGGTTTTATTGTGTTGTTAGTCCCTGGTTCAGATCCAATATGGTAAACTCTACTATTCCAGTTATAAATCCATCCCTTTATCGAAGGTGTTGACTGTAGATGCACAGAGGAGATGGATAGCTTGTTCAGTGTTAGGCATGCCTACAGGTAGATTGTGGTCTTTAGGCTTTCGAAATAGAATCGGCAACTTGCAAGACTAACCTGAAAATACTAACACACATGCTTTCCATCCCCTTTTCTACCAATTTGTACAAACACACACACACACACACACACACACACACACACACACGCACACACAGGGAATGAGGCACCTTCACAACCGCAACATCATCCACGGGAGCCTGAAGTCTCGTAACTGTGTGGTGGACGGCCGCTTTGTGCTGAAGGTCACCGACTACAACTTCAAGAACATCGTCCTATGCCAGAACCTCCCGCTGCCACAGGAGAAGCCTGAAGGTCAGAGGTCAAAGCCTTGCGTTTTCTTTACTTGCACACGATCCTGGCGGAGGGCAGGATCGTTTAGTGCAGTGTGGGCAAACCATTTTGGGACCACGCCCTCGTTGTTAGGTGGGACCATAATTGCAACCGATTATGTGCAGCCAGTTCCCCACACATTGTTTTTAACCCCGTCGACAATATCACCGTGGGGGGTGCCCCGGTGGCTCCCCGGGTAGAGCGGGTCCTATCAAGAGCCAGTCTTGACCGCAGCGACGGGGATCGATACCTGCCCGTGGTCCTTCGCTGCATGTCCTCCCCTTTCTCTTTCATAACATCCTGTCTATCTCTCCCTCTCTATCATAAAGCATATAAATGCAAAAACAAATCTTAACCATATCAATGTCCCGGTGAACATATATGCATCGAAACACGCTTAGTCCTAAAAAGTCGTGCTGTTTTTGTTTTGTGTTTTTTGTAAGCCTTAATTGCCCTCTCCTCGTCCAGATCTTCTGTGGACCGCGCCGGAGATACTGAGGAACCCCAACCAGAATAAGAAGGGCACCTTCCGGGGGGACGTGTACAGCTTCTCCATCATCATGCAGGAGGTGATCTCGCGTTGCGCCCCCTTCTGCATGCTGGACATGCCGGTCACAGGTGAGCCCCCCAGCCGGAGCAGCATCACTAGTCCAATGCTATCTTTATTTGACCATACACACAAAGAGAGAACAACAGCATACAGCCTTATTGTTGCTGCCAAATACACATCATATAACCTCAGATAAGATACTGTAATGATCACAGAAGGGAAAATTGGGTGTTGTTTCATTGTTATTATTTTTTTTTTTACGGTGGTGTAACACAATCTTTGGCATATTATGGGTTGTGATATTTGGGAGCAAGTCGCAGTTAGGCATCTTAGGGTTTGGGTTAGGTTTAGTGGGTCTACATGAGGACTGCCTTTGGGTTGGAAGTCTAATACACTACAGCAAGCAAGCATTCAGCTGTACTTGGCAAGATGTATTTTCAATAGGTTGTCAGATATCATAGACGCATAGCTCTCATTATTGTTTTCACATCTAAATATGGATGACAGTCTGTGAAAGGAGTGAGCTTATCTTCCTTGT